>NC_138318.1:29475000-29552500 GCF_965601325.2 Salmo salar
ATAGGACAGACAGTTCACTTTATTTTTGACCGTTTTTTTTGCCATTTATGAATGTGTTATTCAATGCGTTTCTATGGGCTATAGCAGTAAAGGCCAAATTCAATATTTGATTGAATATTTGTTTTATAGTAAATGATCTATGGTATGACCATCTTTAAAAAATGCCATATGTCAGCTTAGAACCACCCCACTCCTTAGACTTTAAGAGGTTAAGGAGAGATTAAACGCCAATGTTCCACTTTACCAATGACTGCCATTTTGAAGGACAAACCGGTTAGCTCACATTCTTATTGCGGGCAATGTCACGTCGGTGTCTGGTGAGTCTGGCCTCTGAGGTCTGCAGTGTCTGTTTGGGCAGCGCCAGGGAGACCGGTTGACTGAGGGCCGACGTTATGCATATTAATCACTTCCCAATGATTTCTCTCACATTGGATTCAGTCTCTCACATTTAATAATGCTGCCTACATAGCCTGTCTCTCTGCTCAGGGGCCTCTATGGTGCATGCATTGGCCTCCTGGGCCGAACCACAAACAGTGTCAGTGAGTCCTCTGCTCAACTTAGAGTACTTACTCGTACCAGGGAGGGAGATTCTATAGGGGGTTGCTGAGGGGGACATGGGAGAAATTATTCATTTCATTTGAAGAGAGATGAGCTCCCCTTGGGTTGGCTGTTCACCTAAATTAGCACGCTGTCCTCAAGTCCTTCCCTAGTCCTCAACAGATTGCTTGGTACGCAAATTATTATTTGTACATAGAAATAGATTATTTTTCTATGGATTTGTAGACATATAAATATCTGGGTATGAAAAGGCTACTTTTACCAGTGCTAAGAATGGACTGTGTTGAATGCTTAAAAGTAGAGTACTCAAAACATTCACAGATGCAGAATTGACCTCCAACAGTCTAAAAAAGACATGCACTAAAGACATGTCTAAGGAGCTGTATACAAACCCTCAATTTCAAGTCTAGACTGGTCTTTTGTTGTGAAATAATGTGTGGAATATATAAGTGAAATGGGTGTATAAATGATTGTTTTATATGGTCACATTTTTCAGTAAAGAAATGTAGAAATGCAACAAATAAAAAAATATAGCCTACAACTATTTTATCCTTTATTTTACTAGGCAAGTCAGCTAAGAACAAATTCTTATTTACAATGACTGCCTATTGTGCGCCGCCCTATGGGACCCAATCACAGCCAGATGTGACACAGCCTGGATTCAAACCAGGGACTATAGTGACGCCTCTTGCACTGAGATGCAGTGCCTTAGACCGCTGCGCCCATCAGGACACTTCAAAACGACTTTGAAACGTTATATTTCTCGAGTATACTGTGGGATGTTAGGCTGCGTGTATATGTTCTTCATACCAGACTTTAAACAGTGAACTTTATGGCCCAATTAAAAGGGGACCATGAATTAAATTAACGTCCTAAAGGTCCATAACTCCATGAGAACGTAACAGCAAGGCCTTACAACTTTATTTCATTACATGCACCATTGAACCCAGTTTAATGTGTTGAGAGAACACATCGAAAGTGCTTAAAAAGTGCAGTTGAAAATATGCCCCGATTCATTTTAAAAGACACGAATGCTGAGGCGGTCAAAGCTGTAATCTCACTAAGCTGAGCTGCTCATATATAAAAGCTGGGCTCTAAGCTGGAGCACTGTAGGTTTCAACTGCACACAGGATATCAATGCTAAAACTACCCTAACACAACTGACGAGACTAACAATCCCTGAGGAAAATTGCATCTGAAGTCAACTGAAACGAATTTGATTTCAGAAAATTGGTTAAACCTGTATTAAATAAACACTTGATAAAATATGGTTAACAGATAACAGCTTCTGGTGCATAAAAATTAAGACTGCATTGTTTTACTAAGATCTGGGAAAAAGTAATTAATTCCTCACTTTCCCTAGTGTAATACAAATCAGTCAACCTTGTAGAAAGTGTGATGACAATCTACATTTTGTGCTGTACAGAATACATATTCTAATCTATAGTACACCTAACTTTTAGAGAATGAAATGTTCTTCCTTTCCATTTTTCTGGTATTGTCATGGGGAGCAGTTTGAGTCAGACTTTTGTAAGCCTGAGTTTTGGTGACACAATAGTGTTCACGTTATGTCCGTAATGTGTGTTTGTTTTTTGCCATCTCTCTCTCTCTCTCTATCTATCTATCTATCTATCTATCTATCTATCTATCTATCTATCTATCTATCTATCTATCTATCTATCTATCTATCTATCTATCTATCTATCTATCTATCTATCTATCTATATATATATATATATATATATATATATATATATATACTGCTCAAAAAAATAAAGGGAACACTTAAACAAGACATTCTTGATCTTGAATGAAATAATCTTATTAAATACTTTTTTCTTTACATAGTTGAATGTGATGACAACAAAATCACACAAAAATAATCAATGGAAATCCAATTTATCAACCCATGGAGGTCTGGATTTGGAGTCACACTCAAAATTAAAGTGGAAAACCACACTACAGGTTGATCCAACTTTGATGTAATGTCCTTAAAACAAGTCAAAATGAGGCTCAGTGGTGTGTGTGGCCTCCACGTGCCGGTATGACCTCCCTACAACGCCTGGGCATGCTCCTGATGAAGTGGCGGATGGTCTCCTGAGGGATCTCCTCCCAGACCTGGACTAAAGCATCCACCAACTCCTGGACAGTCTGTGGTGCAACGTGGCATTGGTGGATGGAGCGAGACATGATGTCCCAGATGTGCTCAATTGGATTCAGGTCTGGGGAACGGGCGGGCCAGTCCATAGCATCAATGCCTTCCTCTTGCAGGAACTGCTGACACACTCCAGCCACATGAGGTCTAGCATTGTCTTGCATTAGGAGGAACCCAGGGCCAACCGCACCAGCATATGGTCTCACAAGGGGTCTGAGGATCTCATCTCGGTACCTAATGGCAGTCAGGCTACCTCTGGCGAGCACATGGAGGGCTGTGCGGCCCCCCAAAGAAATGCCACCCCACACCATGACTGACCCACGGCCAAACCGGTCATGCTGGAGGATGTTGCAGGCAGCAGAACGTTCTCCACGGCGTCTCCAGACTCTGTCACGTCTGTCACATGTGCTCAGTGTGAACCTGCTTTCATCTGTGAAGAGCACAGGGCGCCAGTGGCGAATTTGCCAATCTTGGTGTTCTCTGGCAAATGCCAAACGTCCTGCATGGTGTTGGGCTGTAAGCACAACCCCCACCTGTGGACGTCGGGCCCTCATACCACCCTCATGGAGTCTGTTTCTGACCGTTTGAGCAGACATATGCACATTTGTGGCCTGCTGGAGGTCATTTTGCAGGGCTCTGGCAGTGCTTCTCCTGCTCCTCCTTGCACAAAGGCGGAGGTAGCGGTCCTGCTGCTGGGTTGTTGCCCTCCTACGGCCTCCTCCACGTCTCCTGATGTACTGGCCTGTCTCCTGGTAGCGCCTCCATGCTCTGGACACTACGCTGACAGACACAGCAAACCTTCTTGCCACAGCTCGCATTGATGTGCCATCCTGGAAAAGCTGCACTACCTGAGCCACTTGTGTGGGTTGTAGACTCCGTCTCATGCTACCACTAGAGTGAAAGCACCGCCAGCATTCAAAAGTGACCAAAACATCAGCCAGGAAGCATTGGAACTGAGAAGTGGTCTGTGGTCCCCACCTGCAGAACCACTCCTTTATTGGGGGTGTCTTGCTAATTGCCTATAATTTCCACCTGTTGTCTATTCCATTTGCACAACAGCATGTGAAATTTATTGTCAATCAGTGTTGCTTCCTAAGTGGACAGTTTGATTTCACAGAAGTGTGATTGACTTGGAGTTACATTGTGTTGTTTAAGTGTTCCCTTTATTTTTTTGAGCAGTGTATATACAGTTGAAGTCGCAAGTTTACATACACTTAGGTTGGAGTCATTCAAACTCGTTATTCAACCACTACACAAATTTCTTGTTAAACTATTGTTTTGGCAAGTCGGTTAGGACATCTACTTTGTGCATGACAAGTAATTTTTCCAACAATTGTTTACAGACAGATTATTTCACCGTATCACAATTCCAGTGGGTCAGATGTTTACATACACTAAGTTGACTGTGCCTATAAACAGCTTGGAAAATTCCAGAAAATGATGTCATGGCTTTAGAAGCTTCTGATAGGCTAATTGACATCATTTGAGTCAATTGGATGTGTACCTGTGGATGTATTTCAAGGCCTACCTTCAAACTCAGTGCCTCTTTGCTTGACATCATGACAAAATCAAAAGAAATCAGCCAACACCTCAGAAAAAAAGATTGTAGACCTCCACAAGTCTGGTTCATCCTGGGGAGCAATTTCCAAACGCCTGAAGGTACCACATTCATTTGTACAAACAATAGTACGCAAGTATAAACACCATGGGACCACGCAGCCTTCATACCGCTCAGGAAGGAGACGCGTTCTGTCTCCTAGAGATGAATGTACTTTGGTGCAAAAAGTGAAAATCAATCCCAGAACAAGAGCAAAGGACCTTGTGAAGATGCTTGAGGAAACAGGTACAAAAGCATCTATATCCACTGTAAAACAAGTCCTATATTGACATAACCTGAAAGGCCGCTCAGCAAGGAAGAAGCCACTGCTCCAAAATCGCCATAAAAAAGCCAGACTACGGTTTGCAACTGCACATGGGGACAAAGATTGTACCTTTTTGGAGAAATGTCCTCTGGTCTGATGAAACAATAATATAACTGTTTGGCCATAATGACCATTGTTATGTTTGGTTGAAAAAGGGGACGCTTGCAAGCCGAAGAACACCATCCCAATTGTAAAGCACGGGGGTGGCAGCATCATGTTGTGGGGGTGCTTTGCTGCAGGAGGGACTGGTGCACTTCACAAAATAGATGGCGTCATGAGGTAGGAAAATTATGTGGATATATTGAAGCAACAGCTCAAGACATCAGTCAGGAAGTTAAAGCTTGGTCGCAAATGGGTCTTCCAAATGAACAATGACCCCAAGCATACTCCCAAAGTTGTGGCAAAATGGCATAAGGACAACAAAGTCAAGGTATTGGAGTGACCATCACAAAGCCCTGACCTCAATCCTATAGAAAATTTGTGGGCAGAACTGAAAAAGCGTGTGCGAGCAAGGAGGCCTACAAACCTGACTCAGTTGCACCAGCTCTGTCAAGAGGAATAGGCCAAAATTCACCCAACTTATTGTGGGAAGCTTGTGGAAGGCTACCCGCAACATTTGACCCAAGTTAAACAATTTAAAGGCAATGCTACAAAATACTAATTGAGTGTGTATGTAAACTTCTGACCCACTGGGAATGTGATGAAAGAAATAAAAGCTGAAATAAATCATTCTTTCTACTATTATTCTGATATTTCACATTCTTAAAATAACGTGGTGATCCTAACTGACCTAAGACAGAGAATTTTTACTAGGATTAAATGTCAGGAATTGTGAAAAACTGAGATTAAATGTATTTGGCTAAGGTGTATATAAACTTCCGACTTCAACTGTATATCTCTATCTATATAAAAACTCAGCAAAAAAAGAAACGTCCCTTTTTCAGGACCCTGTCTTTCAAAGATACATTTGTAAAAATCAAAATAACTTCACAGATCTTCATTGTAAAGGGTTTAAACACTGTTTCCCATGCTTGTTCAATGAACCATACACAATTAATGAACATGCACCTGTGGAACGGCCATTAAGACACTAACAGCTTACAGACGGTAGGCAATTAAGGTCAAAATTACGAAAACCTAGGAGACTAAAGAGGCCTTTCTACGGACCCTGAAAAACACCAAAAGAAAGATGCCCAGTGTTCCTGTTCATCTGCGTGAACGTGTCTTAGGCATGCTGCAAGGAGGCATGAGGACTGCAGATGTGGCCAGGGAAATAAATTGCAATGTCCGTACTGTGAGACGCCTAAGACAGTGCTACAGGGAGACAGGGCAGACAGCTGATCGTCCTCGCAGTGGCGGACCACGTGTAACAACACCTGCACAGGATAGGTACATCCGAACATCACACCTGCAGGACAGGTACAGGATGGAAATAACAACTGCCCGAGTTACACCAGGAACGCACATTCCCTCCATCAGTGCTCAGACTGTCTGCAATAGGCTGAGAGAGGCTGGACTGAGGGCTTGTAGGGCTGTTGTAAGGCAGGTCCTCACCAGACATCACCCGTAACAACGTCGCCTATGGGCACAAACCCACCGTCGCTGAACCAGACAGGACTGGCAAAAAGTGCTCTGGTTTTGTCTCACCAGGGGTGATGGTCAGATTCGCGTTTATCGTCGAAGGAATGAGCGTTACACCAAGGCCTGTACTCTGGAGCGGGATCAATTTGCAGGTGGAGGGTCCGTCATGGTCTGGGGCGGTGTGTCACAGCATCATTGGACTGAGCTTGTTGTCATTGCAGGCAATCTCAACGCTGTGCATTACAGGGAAGACATCCTCCTCCCTCATGTGGTACCCTTCCTGCAGGCTCATCCTGACATGACCCTCAAGCATGACAATGCCACCAGCCATACTGCTCGTTCTGTGCGTGATTTCCTGCAAGACAGGAATGTCAGTGTTCTGCCATGGCCAGCGAAGAGCCCGGATCTCAATCCCATTGAGCACGTCTGGGACCTGTTGGATCGGAGGGTGAGAGCTAGGGCCATTCCTCCCAGAAATGTCCGGGAACTTGCAGGTGCCTTGGTGGAAGAGTGGGGTAACATCTCACAGCAAGAACTGGCAAATCTGGTGCAGTCCATGAGGATAAGATACTGACTGTTACTTTTGATTTTGTTCAGGGATACATTATTCCATTTCTATTAGTCACATGTCTGTGGAACTTGTTCAGTTCATGTCTCAGTTGTTGAATCTTGTTATGTTCATACAAATATTTACACATGTTAAGTTTGCTGAAAATAAACACAGTTGACAGTGAGAGGACGTTTCTTTTTTTTGCTGAGTTTATATCTAAATGTCAATAAGACCACCAGGTTACATTAGATTCATTAATACAAAGTAAATCATGTCGATGGGATTGTCTGAACATATTAGTGACAACTGCAGTGAGCTGATGTTGCATTGTGTCATGGGTTAACAACAGAGGTCAGAGAGGGTGTTGTGTTCTGGGCCAAACCTACCTGACTGATGCCGCTGGGTGAGACCTTATAAGACTGCAGCTTCTGCTTCAGCAGCTCTGGGTCACTGCGTCAGAATGGACACCCTGCAACCACCATGTCATAGAGTGAGACGGGGGGAGAGAGAGAGAGAAATTACAACTGAGGGAATGGCAGATTCACAAGACCTGCTAAAATAATATAACATGAACCACATTGGTTTGTGTCAGATGAACATCGTAACAGAGGGACCAGTTCCTATGCCAGGACAATAGTATTTTTGCATGCATCAAATGATTAGACATTGAAATCAAAACACTGCCTTGCATTTGCTATGACTGGGTTCATAGGAAAACTGTATTGCATGCAAACATAACCCTTTTCAAGCAGTACGTCTCCAGGCCCATGCCTCATCGTGCTGGTCGCCTTGGCTGGGTGGGTTGACAAAATCACCTTCATGCAACTGTAGGGGGTGTAGTCTGTGCACTTGCCTTCCTTCCCAAACATGTCGCAGATGTTGCAGGCATATGCTTTGTCAAACTAGAAGGCAAAAGATTGAGAGAATGACAGAGAGAGAGACAGAGACAGAGAGAGAGAGAGAGAGAGAGAGAGAGAGGTGTGTGTGAGAGAGGTGTGAGAAAAGTGTGAGAGTTAGAGAGAGAGCGAGAAAGCACGAGAGAGAAAGATGTGAGACATGGGATTGTAGTGAAAAAGGGATCAGGAACAGCGCGACGGGAGGTTGGGGGTGAAAACAGAGACGTTGTCGTACATCATGTCGGTGGTGGCAGGGTGTTTTCTGCCATGAAAAATCGAGCTATTAGAGGGAAACTGCGGTAGAGGTATCACCAAACTCAAGACAGCTGTGACTGGATTATGGATAATGTGGCCCATTTCCTCCCTCCGT
The DNA here is from genome assembly GCF_965601325.2 of Salmo salar. NCBI lineage: Eukaryota > Metazoa > Chordata > Actinopteri > Salmoniformes > Salmonidae > Salmo > Salmo salar. Next base: position 29,483,033 of record NC_138318.1, read on the forward strand.
CTCTTTCCCCCCTCCATCTTCTCCCTGTTCCTGGCTGCACACCTCTTCACATACATGCTGTGATCTGTCACTCACCCCTAGGAATGAACGCGGACAAGTGTCGACATTTGTCAGATGCGTTAACATGAAGGAGACCAATTGGAATGAGTAAAAACGCCAATCACACAGCCACATTATAGGCACATACTGTACACTACAGACAACCTATTGTTGGAAAGTCCCCACTGAATTGTGGACCCATTGGTGTGGCAGATTACACAATCAAAATAATCAACCCTTGTAGAAAAAAGGCACATAGACCTATATTACCACTATGCGGCTAGCTCATGAAGTTCAGGGGTTCTATTGCAACTTCAATGGATTATGATGAGTACAATCATGATTAATGTCATGACAAGCACATACGGAAAAACTTGCTCAAAACTCACTATATAATTAGAGAACCCAGAGAAGCACTTTCATCAGTGAAGGCAGAGCCTCTAAACCATCCGATTGTCATCTTTGCATTCCATAGCCACAGCTCTTGTCTCTGCAGACAGACCTACTGTCCATGCCGCCGCCTCCGCCTCCAGTCCTGCTCCAAAATATATGGCGTGTGCTTAAGAAACCATTACACTGTTTGCGTTCGATGGGGGTCACTGCATTCAATCTCAGCGGTGAACTCAATTTACCAATCATATGTACTCCTGTAGCTGCTCAAAAGGGAAATACAGCCTCCCCCTGATGGTAAAATCAACAGTGGGCTGTGGGAGAGTGAGAAAACATTAATCACAATTGTACTCATCATAATCCATTAAAGTTGTAATAAAACCCCTGAACTTGACAAGGTGACTAGCTACATAGTGGCAATATAAGGAGTAATAAAACTACTCACCGATCATATATTAATTATATGGTGCTTTTAAGGATTTAGGAAGCCATTTCCAGTTTAAAGATCACAGCCTACTGTATTAAAATCGTTCTAGGAGCTCTGTCGGTGCGTAGACATTTGTGTATAAGTTTCCTCCGTTACGACTTAACTGCAATTCATACATATTCATGAGTGACAGTGCACAATGAAGAGTTTTACACTGATCTTTGAACATTGAGAAGAGATAAAGGTTCTTTGACAGGTACATACTGTATACGAAATGACACAAACACACTGAGAAGTTGATAACTTTGATTGAAAGGTCACAAGCCACTATTAAGTAGCCTAACATCTGTCTTTGTCAATTCCCATGGTGCCTTCCAGATATCTACAGGTAAGGCTGGGACTTGCCAGGGACCTCACAATACGATAACACCCCCCCCCCCCCCCCCTTTTTGACACAGAACAGCCTCAATTCATTGGGGGCATGGACTCTACAATGTGTTGAAAGTGTTCCACATGGACGCTGGCTGATGTTGAATCCAGTGCTTCCCATGTTTGTGTCAAGTTGGCTGGATGTCCATTGGGTGGTGGACCATTCCTGATGCACATGGGAAATACAGTGCATTCTCAGACCCCTTCCCCTTTTCTACATTTTGTTACGTTACAGCCTTGTTCTAAAATGGATTAAATTAAATGTTTTCCCTCAATCTACACGCAATACCCTATAATGACTTAGCAAAAAGTGGTATTTAAAAAAAGTTTCCAAATTTATTCAAAATAAAAAACCGAAATACCTTATTTACATAATCATTCAGACCCTTTGCTATGAGACTCGAAATTGAGCTCAGGTGCATCCTGTTTCCAATGACCATCCTTGAGATGTTTCTACAACTGGATTGGAGTCCACCTGTGGTAAATTTGATTGATTGGACATCATTTACAAGATGGTGCCGACAGAGATGGTCGCCTCGCTTCGAGTCCTTAGGAAACTATGAAGTATTTAGTTTTTTTGTGTATTATTACTTATGTACTACTCGCCAATATCCAGGCTCTTGACAACAAGGTAGATTAAGGTTAAATTAAGATTAAATTCAAGCAAGGGTTGCCTTCCAGAGAGACATTCTCTGTTTCACGGAAACATGGCTCTCTCAGGATATGTTGTCGGAATCGGTTCAGCCACCGGGCTTCTCCATGCATCGCGCCGACAGAGATAAACACCTCTCTGGGAAGAGGAAGGGCGGGGGTGTATGCTTCATGATGAACGACTCATTGTGTAATCATAACAACATACAGGAACTCAAGTCCTTCTGCTCACCCGATCTAGAATTCCTTACAATCAAGTGCCGGCCATTTTACCTCCCACGAGAATTCGAGTCAGTTATTGTCACAGCTGTGTACATTCCCCCTCAAGCAGACACAAAGATGGCCCTCAAGGAACTTCACTGGAGTCTATGTAAACTGGAAACCATATATCCTGAGGCTGCATTTATTGTAGCTAGGGATTTTAACAAAGCAAATTTGAGAACAAGGCTACCTAAATTCTACCAGCATATTGATTGCACTACGCGCGGGGGTAATACACTAGATCACTGCTACTCTAACTTCCGCGATGCATACAAAACCCTCCCCCACCCTCCCTTGGGCAAATCCGACCATGACGCCATCTTGCTCCTACCGTCTTATAGGCAGAAACTCAAACAGGATGTACCAGTGACAAGAACCATTCAAAGCTGGTCTGACCAATCAGAATCCACGCGTCAATACTGTTTTGATCACGCAGACTGGGATATGTTCCTGTCAGCCTCAGAGAACAACATTGATCTATACGCTGACTCGGTGAGAGAGTTTATAAAAAAGTGCATTGGAGATGTTGTACCCACTGAGACTATTAAAACCTACCCTAACCAGAAACCGTGGATGGGTGGCGGCATTCACGCACAACAGAAAGCGCAAACCACCGCATTTAACCATGGAAAGAGGTCTGGGAATATGGCTGAATATAAACAGTGTAGTTATTCCCTCTGCAAGGCAATCAAACAAGCAAAATGTCGGTACAGGGACAAAGTGGAGTCGCAATTCAACGGCTCAGACACGAGACGTATGTGGCAGGGTCTATAGAAAATCATGGACTACACAAAGAAAACCAGCCAAGTCACGGACACCAACGTCACGCTTCCAGACAAACTAAACACCTTCTTTGCCCGTTTTGAGGATAACAGTGCCACCTTCCTGGCCCACTAACAAGGACTGTTCCCACCCCCTCTCCTTCTCCGTGGCCGATATGAGTAAAACAGTTAAACATGTTAACCCTCGCAAGGCTGCTGGCCCAGATGGCATACCTAGCCACGTCCTCAGAGCATGCGTAGACCAGCTGGCTGGTGTGTTTACGGTCATATTCAATCACTCCCTATCCCAGTCTGCTGTCCCGACATGCTTCAAGATGGCCACCCTTGTTCCTGTACCCAAGAAAGCAAAGATAACTGAACTAAATGACTACCGCCCTGTAGCACTCACTTCTGTCATTATGAAGTGCTTTGAGAGACTAGTCAAGGATCATATCACCTCCACCTTACCAGCCACCCTAGATCCAATTCAGTTGGCATACCGCCCCAACAGGTCCACAGACGATACAATCGCCATCACACTGCACATTGCCCTATCCCATCAGGACAAGAGGAATACCTATGTAAGAATGCTGTTCATTGACAACAGCTCAGCATTCAACACCATAGTACCCTCCAAGCTCATCATCAAGCTGGAGGCCCTGGGTCTCAACCCCACCCTGTGCAATTGGGTCCTGGACTTTGACGGGTCACCCCCAGGTGGTGAAGGTAGGAAACAACATCTCCACTTCGCTGACCCTCAACGCTGGGGCCCCACAAGGGTGCGTGCTCAGCCCCCTCCTGTACTCCCTGTTCACCCACAATGGTGTGGCCATGCACACCTCCAACTCAATCATCAAGTTTGCAGACGACACAACAGTAGTTGGCTTGATTACCAACAATAATGAGACAGCCTACAGGGAGGAGGTGAGAGCACTCGGAGTGTGGTGTCAGGAAAACAACCTCTCACTCAACGTCAACAAAACAAGATGATCGTGGACTTCCGGAAACAGCAGAGGGAGCACAGCCCTATCCACATCAAAAGGACAGCAGTGGAGAAAGTGGAAAGTTAAGTTCCTCGGCGTACATAACAGACAAACAGAAATGGTCCACCCACACAGACAGTGTGGTGAAGAATGCACAACAGCGCCTCTTCAACATCAGGAGGCTGAAGAAATTTGGCTTGTCACCCAAAACCCTGACAAACTTTTACAGATGAACAATCGAGACCATCATGTCGGGCTGTATCAGCCTGGTATGGCAACTGCACCGCCTGCAACCGACCGGGCTCTCCAGAGGGTGGTGCGGTCTGCACAACGCATCACCGGTGGCAAACTACCTGCCCTCCATGACACCTACAGCACCCGATGTCACAGGAAGGCCAAAAAGATCATCAAGGACAACAACCACCCAAGCCACTGCCTGTTCACACCGCTGCCATCCAGAAGGCGAGGTCAGTGCAAGTGCATCAAAGCTGGGACTGAGAGACTTACAAACCAGCTTCTATCTCAAGGCCATCAATCTGCTAAACAGCAATCACTGACTCACAGAGGCTGCTGCCTACATTGAGACCCAATCACTGGCCACTTTAATAAATGGATCACTAGTCACTGTCAGCGTATGCGCTACTGGTGTTGAAGTCAGGTGCAGGAGAGCAGAGAGTTGTGATCAGGCACACACTTCATTTCGGCAGAAGCAAACAACAGACGGACGCAACAGTGTCCAACAAACCTCCAGCCAAAGGCAAAAGTGTAAAGCGCGACAAAGTCACAAATAAGCAAAAATGTTTAACAATTAAACATACTCCGGGTTGACACATAGTACCCGGGGAAAAACCAGCTAGGTGCGTCAATACAAAAAACACGTAACAAAGCAATCCCACACAAAGACATGGAGGGAACAGAGGAATATATATATATGCAGTTGATTAGGGAATGTAAACCAGGTGTGTGGGGAACAAGACAAAAAACGGAACAATGAAAAATGGAGCGGCGATGGCTAGAAGGCCGGTGACGCCGAACGCCGCCCGAACAAAGAGGTGAGCCGACTTCGGCGGAAGTCGTGACAGTCACTTTAAACAATGCCACTTTTAATAATGCCACGATAATAATGTTTCCATATATTACATTAGTCATATCATTTGTATATACTGTATTTTATACCGTCTATTGCACCTTGCCTATGCCGCTCTGCCATCGCTCATCCATATATTTATATGTACATATTCTCATTCACCCCTTTAGAATTGTGTGCATTAGGTAGCTATTGGAAGATTATTAGATGACTTCTTAGATATTACTGCACTGTCGGAACTAGAAGCACAAGCATTTCGCTACACTCGCATCTGCTAACCATGTGTATGTGACCAATACAATTTGATTTGATTAAGAAAAGCACACGCCTGTCTATATAAGGTCCCACAGTTGACAGTGCATGTCAGAGCAAAAACCAAGCCATGAAGTCGAAGGAATTGTCTGTAGAGCTTCGAGACAGGATTATGTTGAGGCACAGATTTGAGGAAGGGTAACCAAAACATTTCTGGAGCATTGAAGGTCCCCAAGAACACAGTGGCCTCCATCATTCTTAAATGGATGAAGTTTGGAACCACCAAGACTCTTCCTAGAGCTGGTTAGCCATGCAAACTGAGCTATCATGGGAGAAGTGCCTTGGTCAGAGAGGTGACCAAGAACCCGATGGTCAGTCTGACAGAGCTCCAAAGTTCCTCTTTGGAGATGGGAAAACCTTCCAGAAGGACAACAATCTCTGCATCACACCACCAATCAGGCCTTTATGGTAGAGTGGCCAGATGGAAGCCACTCCTCAGTAAAAAGGCACATGACAGCCCGCTTGGAGTTTGCCAAAAGGCACCTAAAGGACTCTCAGGAACAAGATTCTGATTGAACTCTTTGGTCTGAATGCCAAGCGTCACATCTGGAGGAAACCTGCCACCATCCCTACGGTGAAACATGGTGGTGGCAGTATCATGCAATGGGGATGTTTTTCAGCGGCAGGGACTGTGAGACTAGTCAGGATCGAGGGAAAGATGAACGGAGCAAAGTACAGCGAGCTCAGGACCTCAGACAGGAGCGAAGGATCACCTTCCAACCGGACAACGACCCTAAGCACACAGCCAAGACAACGCAGGAGTGGCTTCGAGACAAGTCTCAATGTCCTTGAGTGTCCCAGCCAGAGCCCGGACTTGAACCCGATCTAACATCTCTGGAGAGACCTGAAAATAGCTGTGCAGCATCACTCCCCATCCAACCTGACAGAGCTTGAGAGGATATGCATAGAAGAATGGGAGAAACTCTCCAAATACATGTGTGCCAAGCTTGTAGTGTCATACCCAAGAAGACTTGAGGCTGTAATCACTGCCAACGGTGCTTCAACAAAGTACTGAGTAAAGGGTCTGAATACTTATGTAAATGTAATGTTTTATTTTTAATACATCTGAAAACCGGTTTTTGTTTTGTCATTATAGGGTATTGTGTGTAGATTGATGAGGAAAAACATTAATTTAATACATTTTAGACTAAAGCTGTAACATAACAAAATGTGGAGAAAGGAAAGGGGTCTGAATACTTTCCGATTGCACTGTAGATGTTTTTTTCCCCTCATCAATTAAATCAATTTTGGAATAAGACTAACGTAACGTCACAATCCATGTTTCAATTGTCTCGAGGCTTAAAAACACTTCTTTAATAACTTCTTATGGCTCAAATCCCGTTAACGGAATTGATTTGACAACATCCGATGAAATGGCAGAGCGCCAAATAAAAAAAATTATATTACCAATATTTAACTTTCATACATTCACAAGTGCAATACACCAAATTAAAGCTGAACTTCTTGTTAATCTAGACACCATGTCAGATTTCAAAAAGGCTTTACGGCAAAAGCAAACCATGCTATTATCTGAGGACAGCACCCCATCAAACAAACACAGACAATCATATTTCATCCTGCCAGGCGCGACAAAAAAACTCAGAAATAACGATATAATTCATGCCTTACCTTTGAAGAGCTTCTTCTGTTGGCACTCCAATATGTCCCATAAACATCACAAATGGTCCTTTTGTTCGATTAATTCCGTTGTTATATGTCCAAAATGTCCATTTATTTGGCGCGTTTCATCCAGAAAAACACCGGTTCCAACTCGCGCAACATGACAACAAAATATCTCATAAGTTACCTGTAATCTTTGTCTAAACATTTCAAACAACTTTCCTAATACAACTTTAGGTGGTTTTTAAAGTAAATAATCAATAAAATTTAAGACGGGATAAACTGCGTTCAATAACGGAGGAAAACAAAGTGGAGCGTGCTTTTATCAAACAGTCCACTTCACTCGACCCTCGTTCTGAACAGGGCTACTTCTTCATTACACAAAGGAAAAACATCAACCAATTTCTAAAGATTGTTGACATCCAGTGGAAGCGATAGGAACTGTAAGCAACTGCCTTAGAATTCTAGATTCCCAATGAAATCCCATTGAAAAGAGTGTGACCTACATAAAAAAGAATCCTGGATGGTTTGTTCTCGGGGTTTCACCTGCCAAATAAGTTATGTTATACTCACAGACATCATTCAAAGAGTTTTAGAAACTTCAGAGTGTTTTATATCCACATCTACCAATTATATGCATATCCTAGCTTCTGGGCCTGAGTAGCAGGCAGTTTACTTGGGGCACACTTTTCATCCGGACGTGAAAATAGCGCCCCCAAGCCATAAGAAGTTTTTTCTGTTTCCTACCCTTCATCTACACTGATTGAAGTGGATTTAACAGGTGACATCAAGAAGGGACAACAGCTTTCACCTGGATTCACTTGGTCAGTCTCATGGATAGAGCAGGTGTTCTTAATGTTTTGTACACTCAGTGTATGTCTGCTGCAGAGAGACAAAAGAGAGCAGGAGAAAATATATTTTGATTATTCATGGAAATAAGTGCTGATAACATGTCGGCTCTATAAAAAGAAGATGGAGAACAAGCTATAGGATGAAAATATTGTCCAAAATAATAATTGCGATATGTAACTATCAATCCCCCCCCCCCCCAACCTACTGGTCCATTCAGTAATAAGAGCTTCTCACAAGGAGCTTAGCTCCAAGGACAACAATGGCATTAGCTAAATGAAGCCAGTCTAATTATACAGAGGCGTAGCTATTGAGTGTCAGAAATGCCAGCCATTCATCCATTCAGTGCTCCACTGAAAGACTGCCGCACACAAAGCCTGTCATTCTTCCACTGCATACCCCACTTACTTTTATAACACTAACTAATTACTGTAATAATGTCAACTAGTTCCAATGTAATGTATGCAAATGCTCATTGGAGGAAGTGCATTGTTATTTCATGACCGAGCTTGAAAGATTCCAGCTGAAATAAATAGGCAGCAAGCTCTTATTTGTAATTTCAAGCTTTTCTTTTGGGAAGGTGATTTCAAGACATCAAATCCTGAGACCTGCTCTTTTTTCCCATGTTTGAATGCAAAATCTAGGTTAGTTGTAGTGAGACTGATCAAAAGACACGTCTTGACTCTAAACTGTAATCATAACTGAAAAGCTAGCTTATCCAATGATGAATCACAATGTGAACATTTGTCCATTTCAAAGTCATTCATCTACAAAACTAATTCATTCAATACCAAAAATGCCTCATAAGCATACCACCAAAAACAACAAAAAACAAATGCAGTCCAACAATGAGGCTCTCATTTCAAAGCCTTATCAAACATCCCCAGGGGAAATTGTTCCTAAGAAGTTGGCTTCAATAAGACAAAAGGGAGAAAAAGCATGCAAGTCATATTAGCGTGAAGCTGGTTTAACTTGATTTAATCCCAAACAGTCCTCTACCCATTTTACTGATGAGATGTTGACATAGCTGTTGGTAAACACCGTGTCTGCCCTGGGGGCTTACTGTACAGCCTGTTAGTTAATGCAGTGTCTACCCTGGGGGCTTACTGTACAGCATGTTGGTTAATGCAGTGTCTACCCTGGGGGCTTACTGTACAGCCTGTTAGTTAATGCAGTGTCTACCCTGGGGGCTTACTGTACAGCCTGTTAGTTAATGCAGTGTCTGTCCTGGAGGCTTACTGTACAGCCTGTTAGTTAATGCAGTGTCTGCCCTGGAGGCTTACTGTACAGCCTGTTAGTTAATGCAGTGTCTACCCTGGGGGGCTTACTGTACAGCCTGTTGGTTAATGCAGTGTCTACCCTTGGGGCTTACTGTACAGCCTGTTAGTTAATGCAGTGTCTACCCTGGGGGCTTACTGTACAGGCAGTTAGTTAATGCAGTGTCTACCCTTGGGGCTTACTGTACAGCCTGTTAGTTAATGCAGTGTCTACCCTGGGGGCTTACTGTACAGGCTGTTAGTTAATGCAGTGTCTACCCTGGGGGCTTACTGTACAGCCTGTTGGTTAATGCAGTGTCTACCCTTGGGGCTTACTGTACAGCCTGTTGGTTAATGCAGTGTCTACCCTGGGGGCTTACTGTACAGCCTGTTGGTTAATGCAGTGTCTACCCTTGGGGCTTACTGTACAGCCTGTTGGTTAATGCAGTGTCTACCCTGGGGGCTTACTGTACAGCCTGTTGGTTAATGCAGTGTTTACCCTGGGGGCTTACTGTACAGCCTGTTGGTTAATGCAGTGTCTACCCTGGAGGCTTACTGTACAGCCTGTTAGTTAATGCAGTGTCTACCCTGGGGGCTTACTGTACAGCCTGTTGGTTAATGCAGTGTCTGTCCTGGAGGCTTACTGTACAGCCTGTTGGTTAATGCAGTGTCTACCCTGGGGGCTTACTGTACAGCCTGTTGGTTAATGCAGTGTCTACCCTGGGGGCTTACTGTACAGCCTGTTGGTTAATGCAGTGTTTACCCTGGGGGCTTACTGTACAGCCTGTTAGTTAATGCAGTGTCTACCCTGGGGGCTTACTGTACAGCCTGTTGGTTAATGCAGTGTCTGTCCTGGAGGCTTACTGTACAGCCTGTTGGTTAATGCAGTGTCTACCCTGGGGGCTTACTGTACAGCCTGTTGGTTAATGCAGTGTCTACCCTGGGGGCTTACTGTACAGCCTGTTGGTTAATGCAGTGTTTACCCTGGGGGCTTACTGTACAGCCTGTTGGTTAATGCAGTGTCTACCCTGGGGGCTTACTGTACAGCCTGTTGGTTAATGCAGTGTCTACCCTGGGGGCTTACTGTACAGCCTGTTAGTTAATGCAGTGTCTACCCTGGGGGCTTACTGTACAGCCTGTTGGTTAATGCAGTGTTTACCCTGGGGGCTTACTGTACAGCCTGTTGGTTAATGCAGTGTCTACCCTGGAGGCTTACTGTACAGCCTGTTAGTTAATGCAGTGTCTACCCTGGGGGCTTACTGTACAGCCTGTTGGTTAATGCAGTGTCTGTCCTGGAGGCTTACTGTACAGCCTGTTGGTTAATGCAGTGTCTACCCTGGGGGCTTACTGTACAGCCTGTTGGTTAATGCAGTGTTTACCCTGGGGGCTTACTGTACAGCCTGTTAGTTAATGCAGTGTCTACCCTGGGGGCTTACTGTACAGCCTGTTAGTTAATGCAGTGTCTACCCTGGGGGCTTACTGTACAGCCTGTTAGTTAATGCAGTGTCTACCCTGGGGGCTTACTGTACAGCCTGTTGGTTAATGCAGTGTCTGTCCTGGAGGCTTACTGTACAGCCTGTTGGTTAATGCAGTGTCTACCCTGGGGGCTTACTGTACAGCCTGTTGGTTAATGCAGTGTCTACCCTGGGGGCTTACTGTACAGCCTGTTGGTTAATGCAGTGTTTACCCTGGGGGCTGACTGTACAGCCTGTTAGTTAATGCAGTGTCTACCCTGGGGGCTTACTGTACAGCCTGTTGGTTAATGCAGTGTCTACCCTTGGGGCTTACTGTACAGCCTGTTGGTTAATGCAGTGTCTACCCTGGGGGCTTACTGTACAGCCTGTTGGTTAATGCAGTGTCTGTCCTGGAGGCTTACTGTACAGCCTGTTGGTTAATGCAGTGTCTACCCTGGGGGCTTACTGTACAGCCTGTTAGTTAATGCAGTGTCTACCCTGGGGGCTTACTGTACAGCCTGTTAGTTAATGCAGTGTCTACCCTGGGGGCTTACTGTACAGCCTGTTGGTTAATGCAGTGTCTGCCCTGGGGGCTTACTGTACAGCCTGTTAGTTAATGCAGTGTCTACCCTGGGGGCTTACTGTACAGCCTGTTAGTTAATGCAGTGTCTACCCTGGGGGCTTACTGTACAGCCTGTTAGTTAATGCAGTGTCTACCCTGGGGGCTTACTGTACAGCTTGTTGGTTAATGCAGTGTCTACCCTTGGGGCTTACTGTACAGCCTGTTAGTTAATGCAGTGTCTACCCTGGGGGCTTACTGTACAGCCTGTTGGTTAATGCAGTGTCTACCCTTGGGGCTTACTGTACAGCCTATTAGTTAATGCAGTGTCTGCCCTGGAGGCTTACTGTACAGCCTGTTGGTTAATGCAGTGTCTGCCCTGGGGGCTTACTGTACAGCCTGTTGGTTAATGCAGTGTCTACCCTGGGGGCTTACTGTACAGCCTGTTAGTTAATGCAGTGTCTACCCTGGAGGCTTACTGTACAGCCTGTTGGTTAATGCAGTGTCTACCCTGGGGGCTTACTGTACAGCCTGTTGGTTAATGCAGTGTCTACCCTGGGGGCTTACTGTACAGCCTGTTGGTTAATGCAGTGTCTATCCTGGGGGCTTACTGTACAGCCTGTTAGTTAATGCAGTGTCTACCCTGGGGGCTTACTGTACAGCCTGTTAGTTAATGCAGTGTCTATCCTGGGGCTTACTGTACAGCCTGTTGGTTAATGCAGTGTCTACCCTGGGGGCTTACTGTACAGCCTGTTAGTTAATGCAGTGTCTACCCTGGGGGCTTACTGTACAGCCTGTTAGTTAATGCAGTGTCTGCCCTGGGGGCTTACTGTACAGCCTGTTGGTTAATGCAGTGACTACCCTGGGGGCTTACTGTACAGCCTGTTAGTTAATGCAGTGTCTACCCTGGGGGCTTACTGTACAGCCTGTTGGTTAATGCAGTGTCTACCCTGGGGGCTTACTGTACAGCCTGTTGGTTAATGCAGTGTCTACCCTGGGGGCTTACTGTACAGCCTGTTGGTTAATGCAGTGTCTACCCTGGGGGCTTACTGTACAGCCTGTTAGTTAATGCAGTGTCTACCCTGGGGGCTTACTGTACAGGCTGTTAACATCTCCAGTCCAACATACTTTGGTAATGGCGACAGAGAAACCTGAAACAGAAGGAATTAGAAGTGTGTGTAAACCTTCCCGTGGCTCCTCAGAGACGGTCCATTGTGACTGATGTGTCACTAGCCCTAATCCATCTTGTGTAATGCCATTAAAACATGTTTCATTGTAATCACTGCTACAAGCCTCATAACAAAGAACACCTTGTAAAATAAACAGTACAACATTGAAGGTGAGGGACTCCACAATACATCATGGCTCTTCCCAAAATGCACATTCATTTGTCTGCTTTTGAAGTTAGTTTTGAAGTGCAGCTTTTTGCTCTATATTAGTGGGTAGGGTAAATAGCTTGATGATACAAGCTACATACACTGAGTATACAAAACATTAAGTACATATACAGTGCCTTCGGGAAGTATTCAGACCCCTTGATTTTTCCCCACATTTTGTTATGTTAGTCTTATTCTAAAATGGATTACATTTTTAAAAAATCCTCAGGAACCTACACTCAACACCCCATAATGACAAAGCGAAAACAGGTCTTTATATTTTTGCAAATGTATTAAAAATAAAAAACAGATATACCTTATTTAAAAAAGTATTCGAACACTTCATTATGAGAATTTTGAAAAATGAGCTCAGGTGCATCCAGTTTCCATTGATCTATCATGATAAGTCGAGACCCAGATGCAGACACAGGAGGCAGATGGTTGGCGTCTAACAATATTTATTAATCCAATAGGGTAAGGCAAGAGAATGGTCATGGACAGGAAAAAGGGTCAAAACCAGTTCAGAGTCCAAAAGGTACCGAAGAGCAGGCAGAATCAAGGTCAGGGCAGGCTGGAAAGTAGTCCAGAGTCAGGCAGGGGTCAAAACCAGGAAGACTATCAAAAAGAGAACAGCAAAAGGAGTACGGGAAAAACCCGCTGGTTGACTTGACTAACATACAATATGAATTGGCACAGAGAAACCGGAAACACAGGGATAAATACACTGGGGAAAATAAGCGACACCTGGAGGGGGTGTAGACAATAACAGGAACAGGTGAAACACAGATCAGGGCGTGACAGTACCCCCCCCCCCCAGGAACACCACCTGGCGTCCTACCTGGGCACATACCTGGCTGACCGGGGTGTTGGCTGTGGAAAATCGGCGATGAGGGCCAGATCCAAGATGTCTTTAGCAGCAACCCAGCACCTCTCCTCCGGGCCATAACCCTCTCAGTCAACCAGGTACTGGAAACCCTTACCCCGTGGTCGAACCTTCAGGAGGAGTCTCACCGTATATGCTGGCTGGCCACCAATAACCCGGGGGGAGGGATGGGCCTGGAGATAGAAGACAAAGTACAGTGAGACACAGGCTTAATCCTAGACACATGGAAGGTAGGGTGAATACGGAGGGTACGGGGTAACAAGACAGATAGCAGTGAAACTCAGGACTCTGGAGATGAGAAAAGGACCAATGAACCGGGGAGACAGCTCCCGAGTGGAAAGCCATACCCTCTGCCCGACGATACCTGGAGTTGGTCTTGAGAATAGCCGCCCTGGCTCTTCTCCATGTACGTCGACAGCGGCGGACAAACATCTGGGCCGAGGGTACGCTGACCTCCTGCTCAGGGAAGAGTGGAGGCTGATACCCCATGAAGCACTCAAAAGGGGAGAGTCCCATGGCAGAACTGGGAAGAGTGTTCCGGGCATCCTCCACCCAGACCAGATGAAGGCTCCGGGAAAAACACGCTGGTTGACTTGACTAACATACAAGACGAACTGGCACAGAGAGACAGGATACACAGGGATAAATACACCAGGGAAAATAAGCGAGGGGGTAGAGGGGAGGGGGTGGAGACAATAACAGGAACAGGTGAAACAGATCAGGGCGTGACATGATCATCCCTGAGATGTTTCTACAACTTGGAGTCCACCTGTGATAAATTGAATTGATTGGACATGATTTGGAAAAGGCACACACCTGTCTATATAAGGTCCAAGAGTTGATTGGTGCATGTCGGAGCAAAAACCAAGCCATCAGGTCGAAAGAATTGTCCGCAGAGCTCCAAGAACCCAATGATCACTCTGACAGAGCTCCAGAGGTCCTCTGTTGAGATGGGAGAACCTTCCAGAAGGACAACCATCTCTACAGTACTCCACCAAATCAGGCCTTTATGGTAGAGTGGCCAGACGGAAGCCACTTCTCAGTAAAAGGCACAAGATAGCACGCTTAGAGTATGCCCAAAGACACCTAAAGGACTCTCAAACCCTGCAAAAGAAGATTCTCTGGTCTGATGAAAACAATATTAAACTATTAGTCTTCCCTGTGGCTCAGTTGGTAGAGCAACATGGTGTTTGCAACGCCAGCATGGTGTGTGCAACGCCAGGGTTGTGGGTTCGATACCCATGGGGGGCCAGTACAAAAAAAATAAAAATAAAAATAAATGCATGAAATGTATGCATTCACTACTGTAAGTCGTTCTGGAGAAGAGCGTCTGCTAAATTACTAAAATGTAAAAAAATGAATGTCAAGCATTGCATTTGGAGGAAACCTGGCACCATCCATATGGTAAAGCATGGTGACAGCATCCTTCTGTGTGGAGGTTTTTCAGCGGCAGGGACTGGGAGACTAGTCAGGATCTAGGGAAAGACTCCTTCCAACTGGACAACGACCCTAAGCACACAGCCAAGACTATGCAGGAGTGGCTTCGGGACAAATCTCTGAATGTCCTTGAGTGGCCCAGCCAGATTCCAGACTTGAACCCGATTGAACATCTCAGGAGAGACCTGAAAACAGCTGTGCAGCGACCCTCCCCATCCAACCTGACAGAGCTTGAGAGGATCTGCAGAGAAGAATGGGAGAAGCTCCCAAAATATTCTAAAATCTGTTTTAGAATAAGGCTGTAGCGTAACAAAAGGTCAAGGGGTCTGAATACTTTCCGAAAGCACTGTAGGCTAGCGAATTTGATTTTGAAATATAATAGGGCCTTTTTGTCAAATTAGTAGGCTGACTCATATATACAGTACCTTTCATAATATTTCCCCTAATGTTATTAGCCTAACTCCTCTTTCTCTAGTATTACTTCATTCCTTCCTCACTTTCAACAGTTAAATAAAACACATTGTGTTGTCCTTATCATCATCATTCTATTGATGTCCTTGAATAATATAGGACTAGAATTAGATGCAGAAGGCTTTCATGTCTCTTCAAGAAGATTGAATGGTTATGGTTCTGAATGAATAACTGCTATAGCCTACCGCCATAGCGCATTTACTCTTCTTTCAAACTACCCGTGAGTTCTATTGGCTGCTGAATTTAACATTCAGCAAAAAAGAGATTGCATCCCTCTTCGAATAGTCTATTGGTATAAGAAATGCTCAAATAAATCATGTCCAGCAAGTTATTCAAGTCTAGCTTTTCCTGCTTGGGACTCCAAGAGCTAAGGAGTGGTTTTTAAGGAGAGGCCAGCGGAGAACAGGTCCTTATGAATTGAGCAAGAGACAGAGGGTATAAATTAGAAACTTATTATGCATAACCCATCATTAATTAGCTAAATATAAGGCATAAGGCTAATACTGCACTGAATTTATTACCTGAAAGAGGTAGGCTCGGACATCTACACTGCATTCGGAAAGTATTCAGACCCCATCCCTTTCTCCACATTTTGTTACGTTACAGCTTAAGTTTAAAATGTATTAAATTAATGTTTTTCTTCATCAATCTACACACAATACCCTATAATGACGAAGCAAAAACAGTTTTTTTTAAATTTAGCAATATGTAAATATGTAAATGTCAATATCACATTTACATTCGTTTTCAGACACTTTACTCAGTACTTTGTTGAAGCACCTTTGGCAATGATTACAGCCTTGAGTCTTCTTGGGTATGACGCTACATGCTTGGCATACCTGTATTTGGGGAGTTTCTCCCATTCTTCTATGCAGATCCTCTCAATCACAGTCAGGTAGGTTGTGTGTGCGAGCGAGTGCAAGAGTGTTCGCGCGTGAACTGATTTAAAGCAACAATATTCAAGTGATGGTTTAAAACTCTGCAGAAGCAATAAAAAAAATACATCTTGGCAATTAAAAAACAAGGTAACCCTCGAAAGCCAGATGGAGATGGGTAAATTAGATGCACATTCGTTCTATATATTACTGTATCATGGGCTATGCTGCAGCAAATGTAGGCCTACATGTCAGAGGAAAAAAGTTACAATGAGATCATAGGTCTACATGCATTGTGAAATGCGCTCCATACTGAGATGGGCTGTCTGTCCCCACTCTGAGGGTTGATGATTCATCATGCAGAGGCCGTAGAGAAGCCAGATTTAGACATCGCATATAATTTAACAGTTTCATTTCACACCATGCTGTTCATATAAATAATTTATCATAATTTACCAGTATCTGCCAGTTATTTATCCCGGGAAAAGGGAGTGGTTTTGGGCGGTAAATCTCGGTAACCGGGTTCCCTCCATTCAACCCTAGTGTAGATGAAGGGGAGGAGACAAGTTAAAGGATTTTTAAGCCTCGATACAATTGAGACATGGATTGTGTGTGTGTGCCATTCAAAGGATGAATGTGCAAGACAAACGATTTAAGTGCCTTTGAACAGGGCATGGTAGTAGATGCTAGGCACACCAGTTTGTGTCAAGAACTGCTGGGGTTTTCATGCTTAACAGTTTCCCGTGTGTATCAAGAACGGTCCACCACCCAAAGGACATCCAGCCAACTTGACAACTGTGGGAAGCATTGGAGTCAACATGGGCCAGCATCCCTGAGGAACGCTTTCGGCACCTTGCCCCGATGAATGGAGGCTGTTCTGAGGGCAAAAGGTAGGGGCGGGGTGGTGCAACTCAATATTAGGAAGGTGTTCCTAATGTTTGGTAGACTCAGTGTAGTTCTTAGGCACTTTCTGCCTTTATGGATAATAAATAAATGTGGGCTTACATTTTGGGAAGTGTAGGATATAACCTGGCTGTGGAATAAGGTGAAAAGCACAGAGGATATTGGCTATATTAATATGTTAAGTCTTCTTCAAATCCATCCAGTTTTAATCCAATTTTGGAAAAGTTCCTTCAGAGAATCCAAGCCTATAGTGTAGGTTATTTTGAGGCACCAGTCTCTTAGCAATCATCACCTATGTTCAGAAGCTTTGTTTTTCCAATCCAGGAAGTATTTTCTTTCAGGATTCCAGGGTGCGAAAAGAGTACACAGCTCCCCTGCCTTTCTCCTCTGGCTGTGTGAAATGTATCAAGAGCAGACAGCAAAAGCAAGAGAGCTCCAAAGACTAATGCCTCGGCAGAGACATTAAGCACAGAACTAGACGGAAACAGAGATTACATCCTGGGAGTGACTTGAATAATAAAAACCTGTAGCTCCTTCAAGGAGGAATTGAAGTTTGTAAGGATTTTGCACGCAGCCAGTCACGTACGGCGTCGCCAGACACACTCAAGGTTCCTGGGTCAATTACCTAATTACCCGGTTTCAATCAAGGGCAGTGAATGAGAAAGTATCAGATGACAGGAAAACAAAGTGGATTTATGGAGGACTGAGTCATGAATAGGAGTCCAGGGAGAAACAAACAGGGCTTTGTTATAAAGGGTGTCTTTGGTCTCACTGTAGGATATAATGAAAATAAACAAATACCTACATAATAAATACCATAACATTGAGCATAATTATATTTTAGCGAACACTGGCGTTTATTCACTACAGGTATCAGAATGCACTGCTTCACCTCTGTCATGCATGGGTTTATAGGCAGGTACATGATGTTGAAACAAAGTAGAAAGACTACATCATTGAAATAAGCAAGCACACTGACATAATAAACCAAAAAGCCCAAAACTATGTTGGTTCTACTGCTCATCACACAAATACAGAATTAACTGTTTTGTAGGTGAAAAATAAATAATCTGAAACTGTTAACATATCCAATTAGTCAGTTTTATAGGCTAATCCAGGCGGAAACATCAACACTCCTAGCAAGCACCCCCTTCCTGATGGTTCAAATTGGCTTCATGTGTTCATTTCTCACTCTCAATGCAAACTTTAATGAGCACAAATAAAAACGATCAATGTGTTACCCAATGATCCCAAAGTTATTAGTCATGCAAAACAATGCACACAATGTCAATAATCCAAGTCTTCATTTTGGAAAGACCTTCATAGTGCTAATTATGCAAGAATGTTTTTAGAACCCAACAGGCCTTTTCAGAACTTTTGAGGACAACACGTTGCAGATAAACATTGTTAACCATGATGCCTGATAGGCCTTAGACATGCTGCTTTCACCTACCCTGTTTTCAGATTAGTGGAGAGTTTAAGGAACGGAGACAATGAGAAGAGGATGCCACATAAGAGTTTAGATGCATCCTTGACAGCTATCAGTGAAATAATCCAGTAACATGACTCTGATCAGATAAACCAACTTCAACAATCCCACTATCTTGATCTTGCTGCATAAATAGATTGAACCAAGCTTTGGACACAGAATGACTTCAAAAGGTCAACTAGGGGGGTGAGTATATTTGTACAGTTTCACACATATACAAGTGTGTGGAGGGATATTTTGTTGTTTGCATATCCCACTCCCCCAGAGACACCCTCGGAGAGTGTGGTCATGGCCAGGGATCACTTAGAATGGCTTAGAATGAAATAATTACGTTTCCACTGGAGCAACTCAAGGCATTTAGTTCAGTCGAGGTGTCCTAACCTGCTTGAAAACTCCACAGATATAGCAGTGGTGAATCCCACCCACTTCACACCCTACCACCCTTGATTGTCTCCTCTCTCTGTCAATTAGTGGTGGGAAGTCATGGAGGTGCAGGTGGGTTTTGCTGAGTAAACAGCATCTAGGCCAGGCAGTTAGGGCTGCTTGATGGACGAGGCCACGTTGGTGCTGTGGGCTGATGCCTCAGGAGGAGGAGAGTTCACTAATTAAACAGGCAGCTGCTTTGCCAGTGTGGGTGTGGTGTGTATGTGCGTTTGTGCATTTGTATGTCAAGGAATGGGGATGCTATACTACCAAACTGGGTCCATTATCTCTGGACCAATCCAGTGCTTGCTGAACACCACTTACCTTTGCCATTGGAAAGGGGACAGTGTTTTTACCATAAATGATGCACCACTTCCTGCCTGAAGATAACACATCAAGATACATTGTTCAGTAAAGTAGACTTTGGAAGACAGTAGAGCAATAAAGAAGTTAAGATTGAGAGGACTGCCCTGTTACTAAGCACAGCTATTCTGCACAGTAGTTGTAGAATATCTTGGCATTATAGGCACAGAACAAACACCTTTATTTAGAATACTGCTATATGCATACGTGAACAAAATATTAGAATTTGCATTACAAGTATTGGGCTGATGCAATTTTACGCTGCAATAGGCATGAATTATCCTCCTCATACCAAGAGTGATGTCTAAATATTTGATATGCTTCTCAATTACAGATGCGGTCTGAACATTAACTCATCTGACCCCCCCCACACACACACACACACACACACACACACTCGCAGAGAAAGTTAGCGAGGGTATTTCTTTCACTGTGGGAGCTGATCAATTCAGCTAAACTGTTGGGAGCGCAATTCCTACACGTAGCCTAGCTCTCAAACATCCTGTCAGGCTTCGACTGAAATCTGGAGACCATCCCAGGATACACTGCGGTAGGAAGCAGCAGCAGCCTAGGCAGAATCAGGCCGCGCTGGGCCATTGCCACTCACCAGTAGAGAACATTAAGAATCCTGATGCCCCTCTCCTGGTGGACTCCTTAGGCTGGTTGTTAAGGGAGCTGCTTCTCCTCCCTCAGCCCTCTGAGTCTCAGTGGTCATCCTTCAACAGCCCCCACAGAACAAAGCCTATTGCGAGTGATGCATTTGTTTTTGAAGGTTACATTGCTAGAGTAGAAAAGACCCTGGCAATGTTGAAAAGCTTTGTAACGACAGCAGAACTGCAATTTCCACACCTCACCTGTGAAACCATCCACTGTCGTCTGCCTATCAAAACAGCTGTTCATGAGCAAACACCTGACCCTAAATTCACTACACAAATACAAAGAAAAGACAAGTGTAGAATGAAACAGTTTTACAGTTTCATTAAAAAATCTATATTTCTATTCCGAGCAAATAAAACAAGGCTATCTAAAGCTCAGAGCGAATAAAACAAGGAGAGAAGTTGACCAACTATGTAATTAGCCAGCATGCTCCCTAGGTCTCACCTTGTCTTAAAACAACACACCGCTAATTCATTCCACAGGCATTATCTCAGAGCCAGAGCACTAATGATAAATACTACAGTAATAATGACTGGATTAGGAGCCTCTGAAACAAAGAGACTCTTTATATTCTTGAAACACCGTTTCTCCCTCAAAACCCCAAGACCAAATAAGGTGGCAAGCAAAAAAGTCTTTGGATCCCCCCCTTTCAACTGACTTCGTTTTGAATATCCTTAGAATCTGTAAAATAATTGCATTCATCTTAAAAAAAAGTGTTTGGCTTTGATGTTGGTTGTTGGAGTTCTCAATTAGTGTAACTGTCAAACTGCTAAAGCACTGACATTTGTAAACCTGATTAAGTAATTGTTATCCAGGCCTTGTGACAATGCACACACCTTTTATTCTGCTTAATTGATGAGCTTCAAAACAGTAATAAACAGTCATTAGGGTCTAGCTTGGCGTTAGCGTGCTAGTTGATTATCTGTGCTCATCTCATTTCAAACCAATTTCATTACACTTCCAGTGAATGATCCCTTGAAACAAACAAACTAGAGAATTCCAAATCGAACAAAATAATATTTGATTTGGGAGGCAACAGCAAAGTAACTCGAGTCTAATTCAGGTGAGCAGGAAATAAGGAAAATATGGTTTTATGATGTACAATTTTACTCTGACTAGATCTAGCTGTTGCCATGTTTTATTGCCTTTAGGTAGACCTAGATATACATCAAACATAATATCTGTGTTGATGTCATCTTCTTGAGGTCAACAGTACACCTACACAGGTCCGTATGCCTGTGCTTATAGGCTCATTTCACCTGCAAGAGCTATAAAAGATGCTCCAACATGCAGCTGCTACATAAGCTACTAACACCTGCTAGACTGTTAAAAAAAAAAGAGAACGGCAGCACATAAAAATGCACTTTGGTTCAGACTTGCTGCTTTCATCTTTAGATGGAATACAATTCGGAAATGAAATGGGAATCACTCATGTAGATTGGGCATGGAGTGTCCCTCCCTGGCCAGTCAGGAGGATTAGCTCCTCTGCAGATTGGTCCACCAGTGAGCCAGTCTAATGAGTTTCACTCTGATGCACCCCACATTATCCACGCTCCATCAACATAAATGTTAACACTGTCCGCTTAGCAACAGTGGAGACCCGAGGGCCACGAGAGCCAGTCAGAGGATCCCAGGCCATTCGGCCCCTGGCCTCCAACCACAAAGAAGAAAAGGTTACCATGGTCCAGGCTATTGATATGGAGCGTATGCGGTTAGAGTGCAGAGGCGTGAGACAGTGCAATATTGATGAGGGTTCTCTGAGGATGTAGTCATGTTCCAGGTGCATGGAGAGGGCTGGGAAGGAGCTTTGAGAGGGCTAAGGGGCTTCTTGCCATGATTTATTTACACCGATCAGCTTCATGCTGAACTTAAATCAATAATGGAACTTACACACATTAGTTCATGTGCGCGGCCGTCCAGGTTACACCTGAGGGGGCAGACCGAGGGGACCCAGCCACTCTGGAAATAGGGCACTTTGAAGAGTGGCGTTCCATGACTGGCAGAGAATGTGTCCGCCTGACCGGGCTACGAGCCGCTTACACGATAAATGGCAGGAGACTACTGTCGGATGGGGGATGTGGAGCAGGAGGAAGTGAAGCTGGATGAATAGGAAAAAATAGATCCTCTTATTGCTTTTGAGAGTGTGTGAAAGTGGCTTAGCAGTAGTCAAAGCACAAGCAACTCTTTGAACTGTGGCATGTCTCCATAGAAGCCAGTAACTCTTTGAACTGTGGCGTGTCTCCATAGAAGCCAGTACAGCTTGGCAAAGGTTTGGTTCTTAAGAGGACTGCTGAAGTCTCAGTTGAAAAGGCCAGTCTTAATTGCTCTTACAATTAACCTAATCAACTGGATGCCTAAATGAGTTCCAAAGAAAGTTGAAAAGTGTTCACAGAGAAGTGTGCACAGAAATTATTTTATTCCAGGTGTTAAAGCCGAGTGCTGCTATTTTTCGGACAAAATATACAGTATTGACATATTTCACCTTCCTTTTCCCTCCCAACTTTGTGCAAATGTGAAAATCAAAAGGGCAGCTCAGTAAGCATACACTGCAGTGTGAAAGTGCCAGTCAAATTGTGTCACTGGTTCATGCGGTTTGACTCCAGCCAGTAGGACAATGACCACAGTGTAAATCTAGCCATGTACATGGAAGACTAATGTTAATATCTATAATTATCTAGTCTAACTTGTATCAAGTCTTATTCTGATCAAGACATATATGACAATTCCAGTTTCTAAAAACCTGTTTGATTCTAGCTACCCGTTTTGGGCCTGTCAGTTTATATTGGGAAACTGAAATCTGTGGTAATTTTTCTTTTTTGTCAGGTGGTGTTTCAAAACAATTATTGTCCGAAAACTATTCTGCAATATCTTAATTTATTGCCCTTACAAAGCGACATGTTATTTCCTTGAAAGTGGCACAGGCACCTATTTTCTCTGCGCTGTTGTCACAGAAAAATGCATACCATTTAAAAAATAATCAGCAAAAACGCAGTATCTGTAGAAAGAAAACCATTGTGTTTTACCTCATTTTACATTATCCGAGGTGCATATAGACACACCTTATCCATCCCCCACCAATACCATACCTCTGGAAGGCTATTTGTTTGTTTCCTCGTGAGCTGTTTTATCTTGCAAATGAGAAGAATATACCACAAAATGAATAATTTATGTTTTTAAAGTGCTTTGACTGCAGAGAATGTATTGAACAACGGAGACCTAGACATAAAGGTGTTACATTGTGACAATTCACCAAATCATGTTTTCTTAAGCCATAAATTATTCATATTCCATATTCAAGCTCTACTGAATATTAAAGCACAAATATAAAATGAACAAAAGGTCCCAGTAACTTAATGATGCTTCTCTTGCAGCATAGCGCCTGTGCTGTTGATACATTCAAGCCTATGCATACAGCCCTGGAATAACACTTGGCAGAATCCTCATATGCATGTTGTTAATGCAGATTTGAACATCTATCCCTCATCCATGGTATGAATTCGCTATCTTCCTGAAAATGAGGGTCTAAAAAGACAGAGCAAACTTCCTCAAAGACATGCCAATTACGTTTATCATTCTAGAATTCCAAAGTTCTTAACTGCTGCTTTTATTTTCTTCTTCTTATTACCCACCATAACTGATGACATAAACAGGTTTGCGCAATCAGCCACTCAACACGCTTACCATAGTCCCGCAAATTGAAGTTCTTACCTGAAATAGCCACTAACATTATGACCATAGATGCATGCAACTAGAAAATAGAAACCACTACACTTGTCCTAGCAAAGGGAAACACCATCAGGGTGAGTAGCCAAGATGAGAGTGGGGGGGGGGGGGGGGGGGGGGGTAGTGTCATTCTCCAGCTGAGCCTAACCGAGGTGAAATTCCACTTGAACGATAAAGGAATTTACAACTGAACAGCGTGAATGAGCACTTGAATCTGTTGACAGAGGCGATTATATTCAAATGTCTCAGCCTTCAGACACCTCCCCTCGGGTAGAGATGGGAACCTCATCAGGGTTCTGGTGATTGAGGATCAATTGGAAAGAACCGTTCAGATGCAATATGAGAGGTGGAGACATGGAGAGACTAGTCCCGCTGAGGACAGTCATTTTCTTGTTGAACGTACCGTAGACATGAAAATAAGATGGAGTCATAACCGAGGTGCATTCGCTCACAACTATATCATTAAGATCCTGGAGGAACGAAAGGTCATCTCCACCATCAATACAAATATCTGGAGACCTCTAGGCCATACAATCAACCACTGAGGAACTGAGCCTTTCTTTATGAATACCTTGTGTCATGTAGGTCAGGAGTCATTGCCTTCCTACTTCAAAATATAGCTAGTTGAGAAATTGAAATGGCAATATTGTTACCCAGCCGAGAGGACCACCTTAATAATGTCCATGTATGTACTATACTGTTGTTTCTCCCTCGAGCTGCTTTCTATGTCTTTCAATTATTCACATCCAAGAAGTTTACCTTGTCTGCGTCCACTTTGCCCTTGACGAACTCGGACTTCCAGAACTGCAGGGCCTGGTCCAGAGTGAGGCCTATGCCCTTGACGAACTCGGACCTCCAGAACTGCAGGGCCTGGTCCAGAGTGAGGCCTATGCCCTTGACGAACTCGGACCTCCAGAACTGCAGGGCCTGGTCCAGAGTGAGGCCTATGCCCTTGAGGAACTCGGACCTCCAGAACTGCAGGGCCTGGTCCAGAGTGAGGCCTATGCCCTTGACGAACTCGGACCTCCAGAACTGCAGGGCCTGGTCCAGAGTGAGGCCTATGCCCTTGATGAACTCGGACCTCCAGAACTGCAGGGCCTGGTCCAGAGTGAGGCCTATGCCCTTGAGGAAAAGTTTGTACTGGATGCGCCCACCATGGCAGAGGTGGTGGCTTTCCCTCAGCAACCGGTGGAGCTGCCTCATGCACAGGGGGTAGGGCTCGACCGATAGCTGAAGGAAGAGGGGACACATTTAGATATGCAGGCAAAAGTCAACATCCTAACTTTACCATGGCAGCAATGCAACCAAAAAGCTGCATGGAATGAACCATTTCATCCACCAATGACTCCATATTTCCATCTTTGCTCTCTGAACGAACCGATATGCAGCCAGTTTGTTACGTGGCCCGCAATATCATAATCCAGACTAAGCTAAAATGTCCTCCTGATTTTATCTAGGCCTGGCATCCTTATCACTTAAAGCTGTGGTGGTACTGTTAATACAGCTCAATATCATGTAAAGCACACACACACACACACACACACACACACACACACACACACACACACACACACACACACACACACACACACACACCACACACACACACACACACACACACACACACACACACACACACACCATTATTAAATGGCTCATAAGAGGAAAGCTTATTTAGTAGAGCTGCAGGAGAGCAGTGGTGCTCATCTAGCCCAGCCGTCTGGTGATCACAAGGTTCTGGTTTAGCCACTCGGAGCCCAAAGCCAACTCTACAGGTGCCGAATAGAGAGAGAGAAAAAAAAACTAGACCCACAGCCAGCCTTTTCCATCTGTTGAGCACCACATCACAAACAGCTAAAATTAAAGCCCTCTCGGTCTCATTCGTTCTCCCATGACCAAGTAGTAGAGGAATGTCTCGCCAGTAGAGACGAAAAAGCTGATTCCCTGGTCGACTGCTAGCTGTGGTATAGTATCCATTTCTGGTTCACATACATGGCTTGCTTGCATCAACACACTTAGAAAGAATGCTGTGTGATTTTGACATTGAGAAATTGAGTACTAAATACTAAAAGTGAACATTTAAAGCATTGTGCGTGACATTTCCATTTGAGATCGAGTCATTTGATTGAACGGAAATGTTCTTGCTTATGCGCCAGATCTTGCTTTAAAAGGGCTACTATTTACAAGTGGATACATGACTTCTGTTTGAGAGTGGGTAAATCTGAAGGACGAAATTAGCATTTGCTGACGGGCCACTTAATTGGAACAGCAGTGGTCTCTGAAATGGAGAAAGTGAAGAATGCACAGCGAGTCTGAGCTGAGCTGTGGCCTCGATCAGTTTAATTCCCCCTCATAGAGACCACAATGGTTCATTAAAACCCCTTTGGAATCCCTTCTGAATGTCAATGTAGAGAACACTCTGTCTCGCTAACACATTGGGCATGACATTGCCTCAAAAGTTAAGTTTCAAGCAGTAATTCTTGTGATCACTGAAGACATTTGCCAAAACGTATAAGCATGACATGACCCTGTGCAATCAATGGACAATTATTGAAAATGGTCTTTAAGACAGTGAGAACTAGCTACTTGTTTTAGTGGTGATCTTAAGGATGTAGTGATGTAGTGGTGATAAAACCGTTGGGTAAACGCTGACCGCGGTTTTCGGTGAGTAAAGTAAAGCTCCCTATTACTAGCAATGCAATTTTCCATAAAAGGTGGGTAAACGCTTGAGCAAAAATAACATCTAAAAAGGGTGCGTAAAAGGCTTCACCACTGATGGAAACATACAGTATGAACCAATACTGAGATAGGTGGACAGAAAACTGCTGCAATGACTGTACATTTCTCTTCTGATATAACCAGCGTCCTCTCCACCTTCCTTGTCCTCCCTAGTATAAATGTGTCCTTTGTGTTTCCATGCATACTCACCAGATCGATCTGCTCCAAAGACATGTTCCCAGCACTCTTCTGTATGCTGTAGTCCTGATCCACATAGCCATGGCTACAAGGACAGCAATGGACAAACAAGAGAGAGAGGCAGAGAAAGAGAAAATAAATTACAGCAGTCTATCACAACAGTTCCAGAGAAAGAACACATTGTCATCATTAGCCTACAAAGTGCTACAGCAGGACATGGTTTGGTCTCAGGGTCCATTTAGGACTTTGGGTCCACTGGCTCCATTACCTGGGGCTATGATAATAACAGCTTACTCTCAACAATCTTTGTATAAAACATATAATTGTACTATACAGAAAGGTAATTGTACCTCATAGAAAGCTATTGTTGCACTATACAGAAATACAGTCAGACGTATTCATTGAATGGCAGCTTTTTGCGCATATTCTATAGAGAAGTACATTTGGTGCATACCGGGGAGCAAGAGAAATATGGTTTAATGTGTTTTAAGTGGCTAAAGTGCCACTGAATCAAAACCAGTGACCAGGTTTCTGGAATAAATCAAATGTAACATTGATCCTGCACGCTTTCCAGTTGTATCCATTTTTATTGTCCCTCCCAGCAAAATGTTACATTGGTCAAGATCAATCCCACTGATCGATGTGTGTGTGATTGATTTTCTCAGTGTCTAGCATTTGAGCAAGAGCCCTCCATAAATTAACTGATTTGTCTTTGTGCAACGTTAGTGTGCCTTGCCAAAGAATAAACTGATCAATGAAGATGCTCCGACAGTCCCCTAATAGTAAACAGTCGTGGCCAAAAGTTTTGAGAATGACACAAATATTCATTTTCACAAAGTCTGCTGCCTCAGTTTGTATGATGTCAATTTGCATATACTCTAGAATGTTATGAAGAGTGCTCAGATGAAATGCAAAGTCCCTTTTTGCCATGCAAATGAACTGAATCCCAAAATAACATTTACACTGCATTTCAGCCCTGCCACAAAATGACCAGCTGACATCATGTAAATGACTGTCTCATTAACACAGGTGTGAGTGTTGATGAGGATAAGGCTGGAGATCACGCTGTCATGCTGATTGATTCCGAATAACTTCAATAGCTTCAAAAGGAGGGTGGTGCTTGGAATCGTTGTTCTTCCTCTGTCAATCATGGTTACCTGCAAGGAAACACGTGCCATCATCATTGCTTTGCACAAAAAGGACTTCACAGGCAAGATTATTGCTGTCAGTAAGATTGCACCTAAATCAACCATTTATCGGATCATCAAGAACTTCAAGGAGAGCGGTTCAATTGTTATGAAGAAGGCTTCAGGGCGCCCAAGAAAGTCCATCAAGCGCTAGGAACGTCTTCTAAAGTTGATTCAGCTGCGGGATCGGGGCACCACCAGTACAGAGCTTGCTCAGGAATGGCAGCAGGCAGGTGTGTGCATCTGCACGCACAGTGAGGCGAAGACTTTTGGAGGATGGCCTGGTGTCAAGAAGGGCAGCAAAGAAGCCACTTCTCTCCAGGAAAAACATCAGGGACAGACTGATATTCTGCAAAAGGTACAGGGATTGGACTGCTGAGGACTGGGGTAAAGTCATTTTCTATGATGAATCCCCTTTCCGATTGTTTGGGGCATCTGGAAAAAAGCTTGCCGGAGAAGACAAGGTGAGCGCTACCATCAGTCCTGTGTCATGCCAACAGTAAAGAATCCCGAGACTATTCATGTGTGGGGTTGCTTCTCAGCCAAGGGAGTGGGCTCACTCACAATTTTGCCTAAGAACACAGCCATGAATAAAGAATGGTACCAACACATCCTCCGAGAGCAACTTCTCCCAACCATCCAGGAACAGTTTGGTGACAAACAATGCCTTTTCCAGCATGATGGAGTGCCTTGCCATAAGGCAAAAGTGATAACTAAGTGGCTCGGGGAACAAAACATCGATATTTTGGGTCCATGGCCAGGAAACTCCCCAGACCTTAATCCCATTGAGAACTTGTGGTCAATCCTCAAGAGGCGGGTGGACAAACAAAAACCCACAAATTCTGACAAACTCCAAGCATTGATTATGCAAGAATGGGCTGCCATCAGTCAGGATGTGGCCCAGAAGTTAATTGACAGCATGCCAGGGCGGATTGCAGAGGTCTTGAAAAAGAAGGGTCAACACTGCAAATATTGACTCTTTGCGTCAACTTCATGTAATTGTCAATAACAGCCTTTGACACTTATGAAATGCTTGTAATTATATTTCAGTATTCCATAGTAACATCTGACAAAAATATCTAAAGACACTGAAGCAGCAAACTTTGTGGAAATTAATATTTGTGTCATTCCCAAAACTTTTGGCCACAACTGTACAACCTCAAATCTGACTCTGTTAACAAAACAAATGGGGTTACCTACCAGGCTAAAAACTGCTGGAAGATATTAGAATTTACACACACAATATTGCTGCAAAATGTTGTTTTTACTGCAATGTCTCAAATGGCCTAATTTGGGCCTCTTGGTTTGATGCCATGGGTAAAGGTCAAAATCATAATTATCCTCCCAAAGCTTTATACATGTGATGTGCATTTTCTCACCCTTTGATCCCACAGCCCTTTCCTTATGGCACTGAAGTAATCCAGGTGACCCAGAAATTTTGACTAAATGCCATTTGAAAGGCCATTCGATGAATGGAGCAAAAACAGCCAGGTTACAGGCTAATCAGGTTTCTAAAACCATAGCCTGTGTGATTTGACCACCTAATTGCTCATGAGGCAACATTTACAAAATATATTGGGTCATATAGTGGCTCCCGAGTGGCGCAGCGGTCTAAGGCATTACATCTCAGTGCTAGAGGTGTCACTACAGACACCCTGGTTTGAATCCAGGCTGTATCACAACTGGATTGTGATTGGAAGTCCCATAGGGTGGCGCACAATTGGTCCAGCGTCGTCCGGGTTTGGCCGGTATAGGCCGTCATTGTAAATAAGAATTTGTTCTTAAATGACTTGCCTAGTTAAATAAAGTGTGATTAAACAAGGTCATTTAGGCATCACTAAAACAGTGCAGACCTGAGTAGGGCTAAAAGCTCAGTGCCATTGCCTCTCAAACACAAGCTTCCAAACCATATTGCCACACTACTTAGATGAGGACATTTACTCTCATTGATTTATCATGTTGACTTAGGCCAATATCTATATAGCTTTGTCATTTCATGGAAAATTATAGTGAATTATAATACTGTATATTTAATAAAATATGATACATAAATCATTCAGAACATATGTACTATTCATGTCTTGAGTTTTCCTAGTGTGCCTTACAATTCTAAAGGAGAGGTGGTGCACATTACGATCAAAATATTGTAAAGGGGGATCAATGATACACTATAGAAGCTGCCTTTGAAATCTGTTAAGCCTTGGCCGCGGATGAAACCGGACCCTTCACTGGTAATCTAGCGTTTACCACAGAAAGTCTCAAAGTGAAAGGGAATCAGCTGTGGGACCTAGCGACCGACGGTCCACTGAATACTGAAGCACGGGCTTTGGGCTTATGCTGCCTGCTCAATTCTGATGGAGTGTGGCCCTGCCAGCTATCGCTTCTGCATCCAAGTCCCCTTGTTTATTCGTTTCGATTCAACAGCTGGTTTGCTTGAGGACACAGGTTTGTTTCTAGTGCACAAGCTGGCCCCATGACACTACCTTATCTGACTGCCCCAGCATGCATAGCCTTTCACTGAAACACAGTGGGAACCTTTCTGCAGTCGAAACAACCTCTATGTCGGCAATGACGCATCCAATTAAAAGAGGCCTCAATCGGGCTCCATTAAAGACC
The DNA here is from genome assembly GCF_965601325.2 of Salmo salar. Classification (NCBI taxonomy): domain Eukaryota; kingdom Metazoa; phylum Chordata; class Actinopteri; order Salmoniformes; family Salmonidae; genus Salmo; species Salmo salar. Next base: position 29,513,430 of record NC_138318.1, read on the forward strand.
AATAGACACAGCTGGTTGGTAGAGTTGCCTTTGGGGAAAGCCTCCATTTTTCAGCTCTCCTTTACAATCATTGGCAGGTGCAGGAAGGCAACAGGAGGGCTAGATGGCCAGTGAGAGGCAGGTGGAGGGGCTTTAATCTAAACCAGGACTCCCTGGTGGGTCCTATCCTGAAAGCCAGGACGGGCTTACACTTGTAGGGCCCAGGTTGGATCATTCCAACACAGAGCAGGGGACTACGCCAGAGGCAATTTCAGAAAGCCATTGAAAGATAGCATGTGTAGAAGAGTTCGAAGGAGGAAGAAAGAGAATGCAGAAAGTAGAGAGAGGGAGGATGAAAGAGAGTGGAGGTACAAGAGTACGACCGTGCCGGGGGGTTAAAGAGTAAGACAGTGGCAGGGGGGTTAAAGAGTAAGACCGTGGCGGGGGGTTAAAGAGTAAGACCGTGGCGGGGGGGTTAAAGAGTAAGACAGTGAGGGGGTACAAGAGTAAGACCGTGGCGGGGGGGTTAAAGAGTAAGACCGTGGCGGGGGGGTTAAAGAGTAAGACAGTGAGGGGGTACAAGAGTAAGACCGTGGCGGGGGGGTTAAAGAGTAAGACCGTGGCGGGGGGGTTAAAGAGTAAGACAGTGAGGGGGTTCAAGAGTAAGACAGTGAGGGGGTTAAAGAGTAAGACAGTGAGGGGGTAAAAGAGTAAGACAGTGAGGGGGATTTTAAGGATTTTAGATTTGGGTCAAATAATACAAAGATCGCCAGGAATTCAGCTAACAATGGCTTTCATTTAGGAAATCTATTCAAGCATTCCCACTAAATTGTTTTTATTTTAAAATATAATCCCTTTTTAGGCTTAGTTGTCATCAATTTGCAGTGTACTAATTATTATTATTATTTTCCGTCCCCCCTACCATTTGTTCCGTCAAAAATCGGCCTGCGGCTGAATCTAGTTGCCTACCCCAGGAGTAGAGTCTAGTAATCTTCAGAGAGGTCGTGGCGGTACGAAGGGCTTTCCTTTGACTTTATTTTGCTCAGGCAGTCTGTCGGTCATGGGTGGGTGGGTGCTCTCGGGGCCTGGCTATAAAAATAAAAGCTCTGGCTTCCAGTTGACACATTAGGTTTGGAGTTTGTTTTCCATTATTACAGTGTTTGGAGGCAGAGGAGACAGTTTCTCAAAGGGAATCTAGTGTTTGGAACGTTAGGCCTTTTCTGGGAAAAGTGGCACAAAGAGGATTTGGGAGCATTTGTGAAATGTTCCCTAGAAATTTACTTAAAAATATGTTTTTTTATTAAAGGTCCAATGGAACTGTTTTTATCTCAATATCAAATCATTCCTGGGTAACATTTCTATTATAATTTAAAACAAAGTAACAAAAATAGCTCTTAGCAAAGAGCAATTTTCTCAAGCAAGAACCTTGTTAGGACTGTCTGGCAGTGGTCTGAGTGGGGAAGGGAAAAAATAAAACTAGCTGTTATTGGCAGAGAGGTTTGGAAATCTTTATTATGGTCTATTAACCAATTTACCGCCTGGTAAATGTCACCAGGCAGGCCACAGCTCCATCCCACCAAAACAGGCTGAAATTTCAGGCAGTTTTTAAACAGCTTTTACTCTAAAAGGTTATTTATCATCATTTTCACAGTATTATTTCAACCTCAGTGTGGAAGCGTATATAAAAACACAGGACAATCACATTTTTGACTGCACTGGGACTTTAAGATGTTTTCTCAGTTTTATATCATATTGTACAACAGCTGATAAAACCAACACTGTAAAAGTGTGACAACATTTGATCAGTGTTATTTCCTGACAGTTGCTGGTTAAAAATACAATCTACACAGGACCTTTTAATCAGCAGGTTTGCATGGGAGGGCGTTTCTGCTTTCCATGGTGACATCACCAGGCGGTAAATTCCCTCAGACTACTCCCGGACAGTCCAAGCAAAATTCTTGCTTGAGAAATAGTTTTTTGCTAAAAATATATTTTTGCCAATTGTCATGGAAATCAATTACATAAAGGTACTTCATTGTTACACAGAAATTATTTGATATATAAACGTCTGCATTGAGGGTTTGAGGAGCGTTTCTCACTGCTATTTGCTTGAACCTCTAATCAAGGTGTGAATTCACCAGTTATTTTTTACCCCATTCTTGTGATATCCAATTGGTAGTTATGACCTTGTCTCATCTCTGCAACTTCCCAACGGGTTCGAGAAAGGCATCCTCCAAAACATGACCCACAAAGCTGCGCTGTTCCTTAACACACTGCTCACTTAACCCGGAAGTCAGCTGTACCAACGTGTCTGAGGAAACATTGTACGACTGATGACCGAGGTCAGCTTGCAGTTACCTAGCCCACCACAAGGAGTCCCTAGAGCATGATAAGCAAAGGAAAGCCCCGCTGGCCAGACCCTCTCCTAACCCGGATGTTGCTGGGCCAATTGTGCACCGCTAAGTGGGGCTCCTAGTCACGGCCAGCTGTGACACAGCCTGGAATCGAACCCCAGACTGTAGACCACAGTTCTTTCAGTTCCCTTACACTTGGGTTCCTACATGCCCCGTTGGTTTTGATGAGCAGTATTTTTTGGGAGTGCATAATGACTATATTGTCATAATGAATGACCTAAAACATCAGCAGAGGAATCAATATGCCAATTACCTGAGGTGGTTAAGCAAAAGTTGGAGTCATTCATCAGACTACACTGCCGGTAGAGAGAGGGCTGTCAGCTGCAAAAGAAGAAAGGACAGCACATGGGATATGCAAAAGCTATCGGCCTCCACCACGAACTGACGGGACGGGTCAGGATGAACCAAGATGGGAGCTGTGGTGAAGCGGTATTTGAGATACCGGAACGCCCGGTCAGCAGCTGGGGACCATGTGAACGGAACCTTGGGAGAGATGAGTGCAGACAAGGGGGAAGCCAGGGTGCTGTAGCCCCGGATAAAGCGGTGATAAAAGTTGGCGAATCCCAGGAAACGCTGCAGCTGTACTCTGGATGTAGGCTGGGGCCAATCCACCACCGCTCTCACCTTCCCGGGATCCATCTGTATGGTCCCTGCAGCGATGATGTAATCCATAAAGGGGATGGTGGAGCAGTGGAATTTGTACTTCTCTGCTTTACAAAAATCTGGTGCTCCAGGAGGTGTTGGAGAACCTGTCGGAATTGGAGCATGTGATCTTGGGTGGAGCGGGAGAAGACGAGGATGTCATCGAGGTAGACAAAGACGAACTGGTTCAACATGTCGCGGAGAACATCATTGACCAGAGCCTGGAACACAGCAGGGGCGTTGATAAGGCCGAAGGGCATGACCAGGTACTCGTAGTGCCTGCTGGCAGTGTTGAAGGCACTCTTCTACTTGTCCCCTTCCACACCAGGTGGTAGGCATTCCGTAGGTCCAGCTTGGAGAACATGGTGGCACCCTGGAGTGGCTCAAAGGCCGAGGAGATGAGAGGTAGCAAGGAGCAGTTCTTCATTGTGATGTCGTTGAGACCCCAGTAGTCGATGCACAGGCACAGGGTTTTGTCCTTCTCCACAAAGAACAATCCTGCACCGGGCGGGGGAGGCAGAAGGATGGGTGAACCCTAGAGAGTCCTCAATGTAGGTCTCCATAGCCTTGGTCGCCGGACCCGACAGAGAGTACAGTAGTCCCCTGAGCGGAATGGTGCCTGGGAGAAGGTCAATCCCGCAGTCATAAGGTCGGTACAGCGGCAGCCAAGTGGCCTGGGCCTTACTGAACACCGTCCTGGTACTCTGCTGGAATGGCAGAGAAGTCCGGGGCAACTTCCGAGCCCCCAGGAAGACACCTCGGGCAGGCTGCGCTGACTTCAGGCAATGGGCGTGGCAGAGCGGTCAATGAGGGGGATTGTGTCGCTGGAGCCAGGAGAATCCCAATACCACGGGAACATGAGGAGACTTAATGATCAGGAACTAGATCATATCGCTGTGGTTTCCTGACACATGTAGGTTGATGGGGGTGGTATTGTGGATGACCTGGCCTATAGAGCGCCCGTCCAGTGCTCTAACATCCATGGGAATGGAGATGGGCTGAGTGAGGATATCCAGCTCGGTAGCCAGGGTAGCATCCATAAATCTGTCCCAGAGTCAATTAGTACCCGGAGAGATTTTTACTGGTTCCCCCACAGCAACATGGCATGAAAAGGGATGTGAGTAAGGGGAGAGGAAAGGTTCTCCGTATGGCGCACCAGAGTACTCGTTCCTACCGGTGAGCTTGGTCTTTTAGTGGACAGGTGGAGATGAAATTACCAGTAGTCCAGCAATACAGGATGCTCTTAGTGTGAAGCCTGTATAACCGTTCAGCTGGAGACAGCCAAGCTCTGCCTAGTTATAGGGCTCGGGAAGAGGTCAATCGGCAGTCTTTGGAGGCTCTCGGGGAACTCGGGAGCCTTGGGTTCTCTCGGCAATGGAGCCGGTGGGGACTTCCGGGATACCTTCGGAGGTGAGGTGGAATCGAATCTCCTCTCCTTCCTTCGTTCCCGTAGTCACCCATCGATCCGAATGGTCAAGGCGATGAATGAGTCAAGATCCGTCGGTAGTTCCCGGGCTACAAACTTGTCCTTTACATCCTCTGATACTCTGTGTAGGAACATGTCGAACAGCGCTTCCGGGTTCCAAGCACTCTCCGCTGCCAACATGTGGAAATCCACTGTGTAGCCTGCCACACTACGGGAGTCTTGACGTAGCTGGAGCAGCTTGCGAACAACAGAGAATCAAACACCTTCCGAACCTCCTCCACGAACTCCTCCAGACTGATGCAGATGGCGGATTGTTGCTCCCACACCGCCGTGGCCCAGGCGAGTGCACTCCTGGACATCAACGTTATGATGTACACTATCCTCGAGCGGGCTGAGGGGAACGAAGAAGGGTGCAGCTCGAAAATGAGGGAGCACTGGGAGAGAAAAGCCCGGCAGGTTCCGGAATCTCCAGCATAGCGCTCCGGAGGAGGTAAGCGGGGTTCTCGGGACACTGTGGTAGGCTGGGAAATCACCATTGTGGTAGACTGCCTAACAGACAACCGACGGAATTGCTCCAGCAATGTGTTAAACGCTCGGTCATGGCATTTGGCTAAGGTCTGGAACCCTTCCATAAGACAATGGTGGCTCCTTGGGAGGAGAGAGCGTTGCGGAGCTGGTCTGAGTCTGCTGGGTCAGTCATGGCCAGTTCGTACTATCAGGTTTCAGGTATGACATAGATGCAGACAGTGTCAAATAAACAAAAATGTATTTCTAATACAGGGGCAGGCAAACGACAGGTCAAAGGCAGGCAGGGGTCAATAATACAGAGAGGGTGCAAAGGGTCCAGAATGGCAGGCAGTCTCAGGGTCAGGGCAGGCAGGGGTCAATAATCCTGTGAGGTATAGAACGGCAGGCTCAGGGTCAGGGCAGGCAGAACGGTCAAAACCGGGAAGGACTAAAAAACAGGAGCAAGAAACAGACAGGAGCAGGGGAACAAATGCTGGTAGGTTTCACGAACAAAATAAACTGGCAACAGACAGAGAACACAGGTATAAATACACAGGGGATAATGGGGAAATTGGACGACACCTGGAGGGGGGTGGAGACAAGCACAAAGACAGGTGAACAGATCAGGGTGTGACAAAAAGAGGCACAAGCTACAACAGCACATCAACGTGTTTAGAAAGAATCAGTGAACTTTGCTGAAAGTTGCTGAAATAATTCAATGTTACTGTAATAATACTGCAACCTAAAAGCATAGGATACAGGCTGGCTAAGGTCTTACAAAGTTGAACATCCTCATTGAAATGATGTCACTTGGTGGCTTATGGAGAGAAAGTGTTTTTCTTATCCTTGCCAGTTGGAAGAAATGGTACGCCAACCCAGCGATGTGATTAATGTTTTACACAAGAGATGTTACTAAACTCAACCATGAAGAGCCTTTTATTCCTGTCTGCACAAATTCCACAATTCACAAACTCAATTTATTTTAACGAATATCCAATAAGCATCTGACTTGGGAAAGCTTCCACTTCGACGTTTCCGCCCCCAAGCTCTAACACGATTCAGTCATTGATAAATGTGTTTGTAAAATTTAACACGAAAGAAATCCCAAGAAAGTCTGAAAATTCCTCAGGCCGTCAGAAAAGATGCAGAGATTCTAAACTTTTGAGATATATATGGATCTGATTTGAGGTCCAAAACGGCCACTGAAACAATTAAAGCACATGAGAAGCTTTTTAGCCAACTGGGGAGCATTGCCAAGATACAGCCATTTCTCTCTCAGGCTGATACAGAGAGACTCATCCATGCTTTTACTACAAGCAGGCTTGACTACTGTAACACTCTCCTGTCTGGTCTACCCAAGAAAGCCATTGGTTAACTGCAAAACATACAGAATGCTGCAGCACGGGTACTGACCAAGACCAGACAGACAGCACACATTACACCGCTTTTAAAGTCTCTGCACTGGCTGCCTGTGAGTTTAGAATTCATTTTAAGATTCTTCTATTGGTTTTTAAATCCATCCATGATTGTGCACCCCAATACATGGTCAAACATGCTTTTAAGGTCATTTATGTAACCAGTAGGTCCCTCAGGACCTCTGGCACTGGCCTTCTAACTATCCCAAACACTAGGACCAAGATGCATGAAGAGGCAGCCTTTAGTTATTATGCCCCCAGCCTCTGGAATAGCCTGCCAGAGAACCTGAGGGGGGGGGGGGGGCTGTGGACATATTCAAAAGAGATCTTAAAACACCTTTTTAGCTTTGCTTTTACTTTAGAAGTTTAGTTTTTATTGTTATTCTTTTGTTTTTATCCTCTTATGTTTGTTGTGTAGTAAATATTATTTTCATTATTGTAATATGTTTATTCCTGTTAAGCACATTGTGTTGCATTCCATGTCTGAAATGTGCTGTATAAATAAAAGCTTGATTTGATGAGGACCTTTCGCCCCAAAATTAAGTTCATAAGAAACTCCCCGCAAGGGACATCAATCAATGCTAAAGCCAGCATGACAGGATATGGGTCATTCTATAAACTAGGGCACCAGTGAGGATTTCCTACACTTGACAACTTATTACAGCTGTTGATAAGTCATTGATAATAAAATCTGCCAAAAATGGTCATGTCATTACATTAAGATATAAGGGATCATAGCTATATTCAATCAAATTCACAAGTTGATTTAAAACCCATTTAACCCTTTATCATGGTTAACGTCTTGGCAGATCTGTATTAACAAAAGTGTGTGAAATTAAACCGTGTAAGTTGTTATATGGTAGTGTAAGTTGCTATATCATGTATTAAGCACTAATCTGTTAAATAAGACACTGAACTTGAACCTTGTAAGAATCATGGATCTGTCAGACCGTTTTTTGTATAGAGTTCTCAGAAATGCAGTGTAACATCATGTCTCCTTATGTTACAGGGTGAATACAATTTATGGACACACAAATCCAAAATAATGTATGCATTGCAAAATCGAATGCTTAAACCGGAAGACTCAGCCTTGCCTTGACACTTAAAACTAAATTGATACTGTCATTAATGTGGTGCTTCAATAATTATGCATAATACTTGTTGATGTGCATTTGGTGTCCAGCTGATTAGTTACACCCTGATATTTTCACACATCATCGTCTGATCCAGGAAGGAATTTCACCCGAATGACAGTCGAGTGACAAACAGTTGTTGTGATATCTGATGCAACAAATGCTGGGAAAAAAGGTGTTTGCGAGGAATGTCCAGAATATGTTGGTGTCTTATGCGTTACTCTGGTGAAGACAGTAGTACCTGTACCCAGGATGGACCCAATATCCCTAGCAAATTGATGCTGGTCATCTATTGTTTTCTGCTTGATTTACAGCAGGGTCTCGTTAGATTTAACAGAGAAAGCATCAAGGTGATGAGTTCATGTTTTCATATGTTTTTGTTCCTCAGATAGGACAGAGTCTATTGTGCACAATTGTGTAAAATAGACTATTGCACAACACCCAACCCAATTCCTATTGATTATTCTGGATAGAATGACAAATTACATAGCTTAGTGGTCTTATTCAAAACAGGATCTGGTAATGACAAATACATTTTGTTTTCCATGTCAAACTTGCAATTTTAAACAATACAAGTAGCCTACTTGAATTTCAAGCTCAGAAATTCAAGTACTTGAATAGGCCTACCTTGAAAATATAACATTTCCTCAATTTGGTGCTTGAAAAGTTATTATAAATTGGCTACAAAAATTACAAGTCCTCCTGCTCCCTTATAATTATCCGTGATTTCATTTTTTAATCTGTTTTTGTGACAGATGTGGCCACTTTCGTTTGTTTGCCGCAGCTTCAATTGAAGGGTGTTGTGCTACTCTGTTGCAGTAAATCCACGTGTGGTTATTATTAGGATGACAACATCTAATGCTGGCTTCAACTTGGCTTTCCATACAAATCCTTCCATTAAAAAAGGAACCTGGTGCTTGGTCACTTTCTCATTATAAAAACAGTGATGGTGAGATTCCTGGCTTTATCATGTGTGCCTGCATCAGCCACATAGGGTACAGAAAAATCTCCATGCATCCAATCTATTTAGTCACCATGTCCACATTATTGTTACATATTTCATTTTATATCAATGCATTGGCAAGGCCTACAAAATGTATTATTCTTGAAGTGGTAATGGACCACTTTTTTTGGACAGTTGTTGCATGCTTTTTGGGGGTGGGGGGGTGGGCTCTATATTAGGCCCTACATATACACAATTATATAAATTATACTATTGTATAACACTGAGGTCCTTGACAATTATAATTAAGTGCTTGAATGTGACTAGCCAATGTCTGTATGAACCCTGCTTATAGGATGTTGTTGTATAGGTGGAATTATGGGCCAGTTTGCATGTATTCACTATTATTCCTCTAAGTAAACATGTGGAACTGTGTGAAAATCCTTTTCATTTCAAACCATTTGAAAAGTTGATCCCAATGTCACACATTGGCTCCATTATTTATAGAAAGACCCATATCTTTTAAAGAGACGTGGCTTTGGGAGCTTTTGAAGCGGCGACAAATTGGATACTGTGGCCAGACCACTGTGCACTTTCGTCGCCACCAGATCAGAGCACCTTTCAGAAATTAAGAGCCAGACGTCCAAAAAACCCTGATGCTGAAAAACTGTAAAGGATGTCTTGTCTCATGGAGCTAGAGCCAGATCTACTGACACAAGAGCCGGGGTTCCCCTCCCTCTGTTCTGAGCCGGTGTTCCCCTCCCTCTGTTCTGAGTCGGTGTTCCCCTCCCTCTGTTCTGAGTCGGTGTTCCCCTCCCTCTGTTCTGAGCCGGTGTTCCCCTCCCTCTGTTCTGAGCCGGTGTTCCCCTCCCTCTGTTCTGAGCCGGTGTTCCCCTCCCTCTGTTCTGAGCCGGTGTTCCCCTCCCTCTGTTCTGAGCCGGTGTTCCCCTCCCTCTGTTCTGAGCCGGTGTTCCCCTCCCTCTGTTCTGTACATCTAGCTACAACAGCTGCTCAACCCATTGATTGCCTAATTTTTCATGTTTATTGATCACCTGCATGCTGGCATTAATTATAAGCACTTAAACGTAGGCCTTGTTGTGCAGGTACAGTTTAAGCATATATTACTAATTCAACCATCATATGGGGTTTCTGCAATCAACAAAGACTATCATAAAAAAAGGGGTAAAGTTTAGTTACCCTGTTATTTTTATCTGATTGTTTTTTTATATGATTATTTTCTCGATCCCAAAAGGCTTATCAGAACATGACAATTGGGCTCGTTTGAAACCTCAGCCATGCGATGATGCCGTAGTGTTACTTCATCCTAACAACTGCAGATGCAAGAGTGGAAAAAGACAAACTGAAAACAGGAAGGTAAATATTTGTCTCTAGACATCAAAATTCCAGAGTGGGGAAATCTAGTCCGATGGGGAAGCAGCTTTGAATTTCATGCTCTTTAAATTACACTTCCTGTGATGTCTCCTCACTGACCTCGACGGAAGAGAATCGCCATTATAATAGCACACAACAGCCACAATGGCGCTCTTATAGGGGTAGAATAAAAAGGGCCAATTCTCCATTCCAGCGGTTGGTGATCCGGATAATTGCCATGAAATAGGTGGACGACGAACGCTTTTGGAAGTCTAGCAGAGTGGGGTCAGCCTGTCCCGTTGTGGAGGAGCCAGACATATTGAGAAATCTCATAGGCTGACCTGAGGCCAGTGAGTGTCCTCCCTCCCCAACTTCATTACCATGGCAATCACTTTCTGCTGTACTGGCTTCATATGGCTATTTGATCCTGATTGGATACTGGATTGGATTCTGATCTCTTTTTTGCAAAGCCTCCCTGACACTTCATATTTACAAAATAGACATCTTCATGAAGCCAAAGTGGAAGAGGACTTGGCTGTGTAACAACGACAATTTCTGTAAAGCGTGAATATCCCAAATCTACAAGTGGACAACAACAACACTAGGTGAACAATTTGCATAAAGGAAAGAGGACAACAAGAGTATTTCAGGATTCTACCTGTTTAACGTAGTCTTAAACTTGAAGAGAATCATAACATTGAAGTTACATACCAATATGAAAGGTTCCTGCGTCCTATTGGCAGAAAATTATGGGGGGGAAGGAAATCACATTAATAACAAAAAATAAAAAACATACATTTGGTTTGCACATCACAAGAGCACTTTATGGTGCATGTTTTCATATTATGTGCAAATAACTGTGGTGAGCCTTTAAGTACATTTGGCAACTCCCTTCTAACGCACACCAATTCAAATGCCTCCCTGTGTTGTTAATGACAATACAGAGTTCTTCGGGACTATAGCGTGTTGCACTGATGTTTCCCACAGTCTTCCCAGACAGCCATTTAGTCCCTGTACATGGGTCCGTCCTTCTTAATGAGATTTGACACCCACCCTCCCCCACAAGCCAAGTCATAGAATAACTTCCCATATGGGGGGAGGGGGGAGGGTTAGGGCGATTCCAAGGGCCTGTGACTGACGAGCCCTGAACAATTATTAGAACGTTAGGTTAATAATTTAATAGTGAAAAAAATGTACCCATCATCATTAATATATTTTATTTATAATGTACTAATAAAACGAACGGTTTATTTTTCTTTTATTGTTTTTTGCAAAAAGTAAACATCCAGAGAGCATCTGTATAAAAATCTCACTAGACACAAAGGCAGCCAATATCAGAGCCTTAAAGGAAGAGATGCAGGCTCTTAGAGATGGATGGGAGTCTCTCCTGTCTGAGGCAACACTGATTGCTACGCAAATGGATGTTGCACCTCAATTTAGCAAGGAACACAGCCGCCAGAGGAAAAGGAAGACATTCTATGATGAGACCTCTCAAGAGGAGACAGCTCAGGACAGTGCAGCAGCGGTGTTTGGGAACACAGAGGAAAAGGAAGACATTCTATGATGAGACCTCTCAAGAGGAGACAGCTCAGGACAGTGCAGCAGCGGTGTTTGGGAACACAGAGGAAAAGGAAGACATTCTATGATGAGACCTCTCAAGAGGAGACAGCTCAGGACAGTGCAGCAGCGGTGTTTGGGAACACAGAGGAAAAGAAAGAGATTCCATGATGAGACCTCTCAAGAGGAGACAGCTCAGGACAGTGCAGCAGCGGTGTTTGGGAACACAGAGGAAAAGAAAGAGATTCCATGATGAGACCTCTCAAGAGGAGACAGCTCAGGACAGTGCAGCAGCGGTGTTTGGGAACACAGAGGAAAAGAAAGAGATTCCATGATGAGACCTCTCAAGAGGAGACAGCTCAGGACAGTGCAGCAACGGTGTTTGGGAACACAGAGGAAAAGAAAGAGATTCCATGATGAGACCTCTCAAGAGGAGACAGCTCAGGACAGTGCAGCAGCGGTGTTTCGGAACACAGTGTTTTTTACTGCTATGGACAGCATCATAAGTGACTTGGACACTAGGTTCCACACCACTACAAAAAAAAATTGAAGAATTTTCTGCTGTTCTGAAAGTTGGGCAGATTAGTGAGGATAAAGTCCCTTCTGTGTGCCAACCACTGATCATGAAGTATTCCAGAGATCTTACACCTGAGTTTCAAAATGAAGTAAGACACCTGAACACTGTACATGCTGCCACTTTCCCCCCTAACTTGTCCCCTCTTGGTCTCCTGGATGCAAATTGTAAGATGAAGCTGCAAAGCATTTTTGTAGAAGTGTGCATTGCTTTACGTATATTTTGCACAACGCCTGTGACTGTTGCTGGTAAGCTAAAATTGATTAAAAAAACGGTTTGAGGTCCACTATATCCCAGGACAGGCTTTGCAGTCTTGCCATGCTGTCCATTGAGAGTCAGTTAGCTAGAACGCTGGACTTCAAAGACTTGATCAGTGACTTTGCTAGCAAGAAGGCTCGACACTGTGCTCTTGGTGAGTAAGGCTGAGCAAGGGCCAGTGATAACTGTTAAATGGCATGGCTATGGATATTGGATCACTACACACATGATGGCCACAGGCTGAGAACAAAGACTGAGAACAGACTGAGAACAAGATATATTTCAAAGTAATGGCTGGATTGCCATAAAGTTTGTGCACAATCAAGACCCCAAGTGGAAGAAACCTATTGATTTGGTGACCACTTGACCTTTCCTCTAGCGCCACCATCAGGCCTTTTCATTTCCATGTTGTTTTCCATTTTCTATTTACACTTTTACAGCTGCTTATTTTCTAGTTGGTATGTATACTTAGTTCAAACATCTGCTGCTGATTTTATTATTTTATTTGTTATATCATTCTATAGATGATAATGTTCATTTATTTTAATCGAAGAGGTCAATGTATATTTAAGTTATATTTATTTTAAGTTATTCATTAATGTTAGGAGATTTTCCATTCAGTAATTTTGCCATTAAAATTACATTTAGACTGTAAAAGATGGCCTTTAGCACATTTCTTATAGAGGGTATCAGTCTTGCATCAAATAGTGAATTCCACTGTATGCAGAATGTTGTATGCATGTCTGCAGTGTTATATTTTCACAGCTCACTGTCAGTAAATATCGTACAGTAAATATTGGACTACAAGAGAGTTGCAAGCCTGCAAAGGTAGAGTTATTTAAAGCTTTGAATGGGTCGAATGGGTTCTGGAGGTGTGTGGTTACAGCAATTGCGCAGGGTTGGTGTGGCCTGTGGTGGTGGGGCCCAAAGTGATATCTTTCATGGGGCCCAAAATCCCTGGCGGCCCCCTGCCTGTGGCTCACAATAGTTATTATATGACTCAGAGACTATTAAATGACCATGTCCTTTCAGTGCATCCAGTGTACAAAACGTGGAAAATAAAAACTATTCTCAGTGTTTCTTCCTGCTGCCTAGACTGTTAGTAACTGAATAGTAATTGTATTGACTGTTTCATGGAAAACATTTCAGTCTTTGTAAAAAGGTCAGGTCATAATAACCTCAGCAAAATTAAGAAAAACACATGGAACATCTTGTTTCCACATTTCATGATCTATAATCACTCACTTTAATTGGCGTAAATAGGTTGCTTTCTGAAGTTCATAAGTACTTGAGAGAGAACATGTGAGAAAATCCCTTTCACAAATGAACATGTTTAACTGGAAAGAAAATGGACTGCATAATGAAAAAACAGCTCCACCAACAGGCCAAACTGTAGAATGAAAAGACAGCTCCACCAACAAGACACACTGTAGAATGAAAAGACAGCTCCACCTACAGGCCAAACTGTATAAATAAAACAGCTCCACCAACAGGCCAAACTGTATAAATAAAACAGCTCCACCAACAGGCCAAACTGTATAAATAAAACAGCTCCACCAACAGGCCAAACTGTATAAATAAAACAGCTCCACCAACAGGCCAAACTGTATAAATAAAACAGCTCCACCAACAGGTCAAACTGTATAAATAAAACAGCTCCACCAACAGGCCAAACTGTATAAATAAAACAGCTCCACCAACAGGCCAAACTGTATAAATAAAACAGCTCCACCAACAGGCCAAACTGTATAAATAAAACAGCTCCACCAACAGGCCAAACTGTATAAATAAAACAGCTCCACCAACAGGCCAAACTGTATAAATAAAACAGCTCCACCAACAGGTCAAACTGTATAAATAAAACAGCTCCACCAACAGGCCAAACTGTATAAATAAAACAGCTCCACCAACAGGCCAAACTGTATAAATAAAACAGCTCCACCAACAGGCCAAACTGTATAAATAAAACAGCTCTGCCAACAGGCCAAACTTTAAGAAAACAGGTCCACCAACAAGCCAAACTGTAGAATAAAAACAGGTTCTCTAAGAATACCGTTTTCTCCATCTTCACAATGAGAATTATGAATTCTACTCAATAACGGTTTCAGACAAATTGCCACACAGATAGGGAGATTTCGCCATTTTGAAAAAGCTCATCACTTCAGGGTTTTCAAGAGATGCTGACATAATTACTTTAGGTACTGCTCCTAGACCTCAGGTACTCAAGTACTATTTGAGATGGTCCGGACACAATGAATTATCCAAAGAGAGTGTAAAGAACATTGTAATTTAGCTACACATTTTGCATAGGGCAGATAATTGATTTGCAGTTACAAAGCTCATCTCTTTCAATTCTACACATTTATCCATGTCTTCTGTGTGTTCATATGATACCAGGGGTCGAAGCCCGACCAAGTTTTTTTCTAGTCGGGACCCATATTGACTCCATTCTGGATCCGGATCCAGACCGCGGTCCACCAGTTCAGTATGGGGGTCGTAGACTATTAGAGACCACAATGCTTGAGCATTGTAACTGTTCCCCAGTGTGCCATTGGACTTCCTGACAGGTCACCCCCAGGTGGTGAAGGTAGGAAACAACACCTCCACTGATCCTCAACACAGTGGCCCCACAAGGGTGCGTGCTCAGTCCCCTCCTGTACTCCCTGTTCACCTATGACTGCGTGGCCACGCACGCCTCCAACTCAATCATCAAGTTTGCAGATGACACAACAGTAGTAGGCCTGATTACCAACCATGACGGCAGCCTACAGGGAGGAAGTGAAGGCCCTGGGAGTGTGGAGCCAGGAAAATAACCTCTCACTCAATGTCGACAAAACAAAGGAGCTGATCGTGGACTTCAGGAAACAGCAGAGGGAATATGCCCCTATCCACATCGATGAGACCGCAGTGGAGCAGGTGGAAAACTTCAAGTTCCTCGGCGTACAAAACACTGACGATCTGAAATGGTCCACCCACACAGGAGACTGAAGAAATTTGTTTTGGCACCTAAAATCCTCACAAACCTTTAGAGATGCACATTTGAGAGCACTTTGTCGGGCTGTATCACCACCTGGTAAGACAACTGCACCGCCCGCAGGGCTCTCCAGAGGGTGGTGCGGTTTGCCCAACGCATTACCGGGGGCAAACTACCTGCCCTCCAGGACACCTACAGCACCCAATGTCACAGGAAGGCCAAAAAATCATCAAGGACAACAACAACCCAAGCCACTGCCTGTTCACCCTGCTATCATCCAGAAGGTGAGGTCAGCACAGGTGCATCAAAGCTGGGACCGAAAGACTGAAAAACAGCTTCTATCTCAAGGCCATCAGACTGTTAAACAGCCATCACTAGGCGGCTTCAACCCGGTTACGTAACCCTGCACCTTAGAGGCTGCTTCCCTATATACATAGACTTGAAATCACTAGTCACTTTAATAATGTTTACATATTTTTGCTTTACTCATCTCATGTGTATATACTGTATTATATTCTACTGTATTTAGTCTATGCCACTCTGACATTGCTCATCCTGATATTTATATATTCCTTAATTCCATTATTTTACTTTTAGGTTTGTGTGTATTGTGTGCATTGTTAGATTTTACTGCACTGTTGGCGCTAGAAACACAATTTCGCTACACCCTCAATAATATCTGCTAAACATCTGTATGTGACCAATAACATTTCATTTGATTTGATGGACATCCTGAGTACAAACTAAAATCCAACAGTTGTCCTTCTCAGACTCACTGGGGTCATGTATCTGCAAGCAAATAAAATCAGTTGGAGATCTTAATGAGCTCACGCACAGACGGCCAGATGGTGATTAAAGCGTAATGCAACACTGAGGGAAGTTAAACTATCCTCAGACCTATGGTGCTGACTGCTGAGATTCCTAAACCAGCCAAGAGCACTATAGGAAAATGAAGAAGTACCACAGTGATGTCAAAGTTGACACTTCAGTGGCACAGTGAAAAACTTCATGCTGCATAGATGAGGAAGCCACCACTAGTCCTGGATCATCAATACCTTGGACTGGAGCTCCATGGAAATGCCTTGCCAAGCCTGAGCATGTAGCGAGATGGGAAGGAGGCAGAGGACAGGGGTGAGGAGGAGGAGAGGGGGAGGAGGCAGAGGAGAGGGAGGAGGAGAGGGGGAGGAGGAGAGGGGGGAGTAGGCAGAGGAGAGGGGGAGGAGGCAGAGGAGAGTAGAAGGAGACCAGGAGGAGATGAAGAAGAGGAGTGAAGAGGAGGAGAAAGGGAGGAGGCGGAGGAGAGGGGCGAGGAGGCGGAGAGGGGGAGGAGGCAGAGAGGGGGAGGACGCGGAGGAGAGGAGGAGGAGGAAGAGGCAGAGGAGAGGAGGAGGCAGAGGAGAGGGGGAGGAGGAGGCAGAGGAGAAGGGTGAGGAGGAGGAGAGGGGGAGGAGGCAGAGGAGAGAAGAAGGAGAGGGGAAGGAGTTGGAGGCGGAGGCAGAGGAGAGGGGTGAGGAGGAGGAGAAGGCAGAGGAGAGGAGAAGGAGAAGGGGAGGAGGAGGAGAGGGGGAGGATGTGGAGTAGAAGAAGAGAGGGAGGAGGCGGAGGAGATGGGTGAGGAGGAGGAGAGGGGGAGGAGATGGGTGAGGAGAAGGAGAGGCAGCAGAGGAGAGGGGGAGGAGGCAGAGGAGAGGAGGAGGAGGCAGCAGAGGAGAAGAAGGCAGAGGGGGAGGAGGCAGAGGAGATGGGTGAGGAGGAGGAGAGGGGGAGGAGGCATTGGAGAGAAGGAAAGGAGGTGGAGGCAGAGGAGAGGGGTGAGGAGGAGGAGAGGGGGAGAAGGCAGAGGAGAGGAGAAGGAGAGGAGGTGGAGGCGGAGGAGGAGGGGAGGGGAGTGAGTTGGGGCAGTCAACGTTTTAGTTCTCTCTATAACGTTGGTCAATAAAGAGTGTCTGAGGGAACTTTGTGACGTCCCAGCAGCCTACGTTGGCAAAGGTCGGAATCACATTAAATTCACATACGGCACATTTGCATGCATCTTAAAAGGTTCCCTAGTCAGCAGTTCTGCAAGTTTGAAAGATTTCTCAAATATTACGATGGCAGAGAAATGGTTACCTGTGTCAAGACAAGAAACACCAGATCCCTTTGGAGAAGATCTGGGCTTAGAAGATCTGGGAAGAGAGGAGTGAAGAGATATTTTTTCAGTCAAGAAACCATCAGTAAGCACCTTAACTCATTTGGCAAAATGACAGGCAAAGAACATGGGACAGTGATGGGTATTGGTCCCCAAAATACAATATTAGGGTAAAAAAACAAGTGTTAATTATTATGCAAATTAATTCAACATGAGCCAATTATCTGCTCTAGCAATTACATGTTGCAGAATTTGCAAATGGTGTGGCAAACTTAAAGGTCAGTCCATTAAAGAAAAAAAAGAAAAAGAAAAGCTGACATTGATAACATGCAAGAAAAAACGAAATGTGCCACTTTAACTCCAGAGTGAATTTTAGACCTTGGGGATATCTATGAATAATTAAATTCTCAAGCAGGACAGAAATTCCCTCGGTTTGATATCTCCCCATCAAATCATCTTAGGTATTTACACTTCATATCGTTTTGTGACATCAATCTAGACTTGGCGATAACCTTATTGAATTTTAGGGGCTAGAAATGCTGTAAGCAGGACGATTGCCAATGCTGTTGCAAATCCCAAAAGGTCACTCTCTATTGGATATTGGATTAGAATGGTCTGGATATAAGATGGAAAGTCATCTCCCCCTTGTTGACAAAGACATCAGAATCTCGATAAGCAAACAGTAATACGGAAATTGACTAAATTTAACAAGATTAACCATCTGGAACCGTCAAAGTGTATCTGTCCAACAAAGATATGGATGCTGTGGCAAAAGAGATTGAGTAGATGTGTTGTGGAATTGCTCCATTTCAAGAGATCAACAATATTGGCTATTTCTGTGCACGTTCATGTCACCAGCTTTGATGGTTATCGGAGAGCTAGCAAATATTTTGGACAATCAAGTTCATTTAGAATTGTTTTTCTAGAATGGGGAAATGTTTTTCATGATCAGTGAATAGGGACTATCTCAAAGTGTGTTAGTTGTTAATCAAGCCCTGCACTAGCATGATTACACCAAGCTCTTTAAAAACACACCTCAACATTGACGCACATTGACACACAACATTGACACACATGTATTGTTTGTGTACGAATAACTGACATTGTTAATTTAACAAATCTCTGACAATGACACTGATATCTATTCTAAATTCAATTAATTGAGAATAGATCTGGGGGTATGGGTCTCTGAGGGCACTAGTTTAAAGCCTGCAATGACAGGTGTACTGAGGAGTGGTTGCTAAGAAACGCTCACTTCAAGCCTTGAGCATCAACACTACCACCTTGGAGGAAAATGAATACAGGTGAGGGATTATTCTACTACAAAGACTCGGTCATGATGCCTAACACAATGCAAACTAATTAGTTTAGGGAGTCTCAACAACACTGCCAACAGTATTGAGAATAACTAAATGAATGTTAGATATGTTGCCAGGAGATGATATTAAGGAGTTAAATCAACCTTCAGCGGGAGTAACGGTCTTCAGCTCCCTACTTTCACAGACTATTGAAAATAACTGTCATTATAAATCACACGGTGGCCTTGGTGAGCAGTCACAAGCTTGCTGCATAAGAAATTATTTATTTGATTTCAGCCACAAAGCCCCATGATGGCACTCAGAACAAAGGAGACTTCAGGAGCTGATTGAATGAACACCAAGTGTCTTGTTAGCGTTACAGAAAAAATGTCATTTTATGCAAATTCAGGGAGCCAGCAGTGAAAGTGCAGAGTTGGCATTAAAGCTTGTCAGACCATGCAGACAGCTGACATACGAATTGATGAGAGCTGCATGACCGTTTTGAAGTCTGAACACTGTGGATCATCACTTCACTTAAACAAATAGATCTACTGAGATTTTCATGCAACCTTCTAACCAAAGATGTGAAAGTGGACATGGAATCAGAACATCTACAGTACCAGTTAAAAATGTGGACACCTACTCATTCCAGGGTTGTTCTTTATTTTTACTATTTTCTACATTGTAGAATAATAGTGAAGACATCAAAACTATGAAATAACACATGGAATCATGTAGTAACCAAAAAGTCATGTAGTAATCATGTAGTAACCAAAAAATATATATTTTATGTTTGAGATTCTTCAAAGTAGTCACCCTTTGCTTTGATGACAGCTTTACACGTGTCTTATTTCATAGTTTTGATGTCTTCACTATTATTCTACAATGTAGAAAACAGTAGAAATAAAGAAAAATCCTTTAAGTGAGTAGATGTGTCCAAACTTTTGACTGGTACTGTATGCATGTCTTAGAGTGTCTTTAACTCCAGGAAATAGAAAAGGGCCGCTAATGATTCTGTTTACAAACATCATTATGTACGAACTGTACAAAAGGTTAGAGTTTGAAGTAATTCCAAAGTGTCAACTCCCATCTACATGCATTTACCATTGAGAATAATAAGGAATTCAATAATTCAATACTTATTTTAATTTCACTAATTTCTCACAGGAAAAATGCATATCAGCAAAAAACAAGCCCTTCAATACCATTTAAAGTCCATATAAACCCAAATTACATTATTGAATTACAGTCACCCTACAAAAAGTCTGTATAGTGCATTTAACAGATTGTTAGAACTCAGCCGAGAAGGAAGTAGTAGGGGATGATTATAAAACAATCCTTTACTTGATCAGCCAGAAATATCACAGAAGCAATTTCTTTCCTCGATCAACAGTGAGTTGAAGGTCACCTATCTTAGAAGGGAAAAAAACTGCCTGCCTCCAAACACACCTCTCCTGCTTCAAGGGACCAGCAAGAGGCCTTAACACACTGACAAAATGACATGTCAGGTTGCGACAGTACTCCCATCTACAACGTGCTTTACTAAAAGTGCTGAAAAACAAAGGCACCTTTTCATATCTTGAAGGACAAAAGGCAAAGAAAAGTCATACGTTTCCATATTTTCACTCCACGGATAAAGAGAGCCTAAAATGGGCACAAAATAAATATATATAAATGCACATTTTATATGTCATTTGCACTTCATGTCAGACACACAGGCAAGGTGTGGCCTGGGAGACAATATGCAGTACAACAATAAAAGCGAAGAGAAGGCCAAGGCACAGAGAATAGCGATTTGACGCCAAATGAAGGTTATGTCCCTGAGGGCATAGGGACCTCTCAACACTTCATAATGGCGGTCTGCTGTTTCCACATGTTGGCGGGTCTGGGGACGGGCTAACGGGCTGGAGAGCTCTAGGGAAAGAGGTTGAGAGCAGGAAGATATTCAGTCACTGAATGTGTGTAAAGTGTAAAGTATGGCCTAAACTCAGTTTCAGTTGTTTAGACAGTCAATAAGGCACACAAATGGGCCTGTCATCAAATGAATTGTAATATTTTGGGGAAATTACAATGACTGTAATGACGATATATCTTCAACAGAAACTTCAATAAAAAAATGATGCAATAAGTGCCTATTCAAATCAACCACAGTTAAAGATGCACTACGCAGAAATCTATTTCCTGGTTGCCAAAATTCTAATAGTTCGCCTAATTTCAGTTTGTGACAAAGCAAGCAAGTACAGTGTAGAGCATTATTGTACCATCTAAGCCACTGAAATATCTTTTCCATAAATTGCGGTGGCAGGTAGCCTAGTGGTTAGAGCGTTGGACGAATAACTGAAAGGTTGCAAGATCAAATCCCCGAGCAGACAAGATAAAAATCTGTTGTTCTACCCCTGAACAAGGCAGTTAACCCACTGTTCTCCAGTAGGCTGTCATTGTAAATAAGAATTTGTTCTTAACTGACTTGTCTAGTTAAATAAAGGTAAAACAAATACAAATATTGTGTTTTCAGCTGTTTGAAGCAGGTGTACAAAACCTAAAGTAAAAGATGCACAAACTAAACGTAAGAACGGGAAGCATAGAAATAGCGCACATAGAACTACTGCGTCTTAGACTTGCTTTCAATGAGAACGAAAGATATATAAAACACACACTTTAATGTGGTCGGGTCGCCCAAAAAGTTACATATTGCAGCTTTAATGACAGCCTTACATTTTCTTTCCAGAAATGAATTAGGCCTAATATTTGGTTAAACTACACCAATAACATACAATTAATTGAATGTTTCTGTTTGGGTGTTAAACCCTCCAACACATCTGGTGTCACGCCCTGATCTGTTTCACTTGTCTTTGTGCTTGTTTCCACCCCCCTCCAGGTGTCATCCATCTTCCTCATTGTCCCCTGTGTATTTATACCTGTGTTTTCTGTCTGTCTATTGCCAGGTCATCTTGTTTGTTCAAGCCTACCAGCGGTTTGTCTCAGCTCCTGGTTTGCCCTAGTCGCTCTTTTTCTCGTCCTCCTGATTTTTTTGCCTGTCCTGACCCTGTACCCGCCTGTCTGACCACTGCCTTTCTCTGAGCCTGCCTGCCGTCCTGTACCTTTGCTCCACCCCTGGATTACCGACCCCTGGCTGACCTGAGCCTGCCTGCCTGCCGTCCTGTACCTTGGCCTCTGCTCTGGATTATCGACTCCTGCCTGCCCCTGTGGTTACAATAAACATTGTTACTTCACACAGTCTGCACTTGGGTCTTAACTTGATTCCTGATAATTTGGTACATGTTACTCGCAAAAAATCCCCTTCAGCCTAATTCAAGCCGTATGTACCTATAAACTGAATAAACCTCTACAACTAACTGCAACAATTTCATTTCAGTAAAAACAAATGCTCACTTCTCCAGGGCCTAGTTTGTCAATTGCAAAAAAAAATACATTGAGAAGCACATCTGAAAATTGCATACCAATATGTTTACCCAAGTACATTGTGCACAAGCACACAAGCTACGCATTGGCAACACGGCGCGTCACACAAGTACACCGTGGTTAATGTACAGTAAAAAAAATGGGACACCGTTGAAAAGTTCAATAAGCAATTTGTCTGAAAGAGAGAAGAAGAGTAATGGGATGCCATAACAGTGACTCCAAGGCGTAACGGAACCTGCTTGTTCATGTGACACAGGCTCTCTTTGTGAAGATTTTCACCATCACTGCTCTGGGAGGGGAGACAAAGCCTTTCATATTTAAACATCCCCTCTTCACCACAAATCACTTGAATTTTGAAATATTCATCAGGGTAGCTTCTGTCCACAAAAGCCCTTATCAAGGTGTAATAGCGCTGAGTGATTAGTGCTTTCTGAGGTCAGTTCCATGGATCATTTTTTTAAGCATGTAATGCAATATGAAATAATGACGTTACAATGATTTTGGAGCTTTTTAATGGGAATTCTTCAATTGCCAAAACATTGAAAATATTACATTGGGTCTCTGATCAGGTCCACATTGGGTAGGCATCAATAGAAAAATAGGAAATGACTATGAAATAATAAAAGATATATGTCATCTCTGATCAGGCAGTAGCAGTCAGCCAGCTAGGCCATCTAACATTATGTGCTCCCCATACTGTACTGTCTTTAGTCATCCTATTTAGCTAGCTTTACTTAGTATGCTGCAGAGTTGTCTGACAAAATCATTTTACTACTTCTTCAAAGTACATGAGGCATACTTTCACGAACTGTCTTTGTCACTCTCGTCGTTGTGCACATTCCTCTCTCATGTTGTCTATGCAGTCTATATGTATCTAACCTAACGTAGCAGGTGTAAAAGTGTATCCGTCCAGAGATCTGTATACTGTATATTGATGAGATGCTCACGTCTCCCCCTAACGATGGAAGTCATTGCCCCAAATGCGGGAAGGCAGGCGACAAACATAGGTCCAAAATAAGCCCATAGAAACGCATTGGGCTTAGTTTGGACAGATTTTGGCGAGAGTGAAAGCTCTCGCGTCATCTCTTCCTCTCTGATCCGTCTAAACTGGGGGGAAATGGTGCAATGGATTATGGTCATTGTAGTTAATTACCACATTTCTGCACTAAACTAGGTTGAATATTTGCTTAATGAAAACTACATCTCCCTTCAGCCCAGCATCCCACATAGTTCTTCACTGGATTTCTTTCATGAATGATTTGATTTCTCTCTAGAGAAATGGCGCTTTGGGCTCACAAAAAAATAACTAAATGAAATTCAAGTAATTTAACTAACGTCAGTCATTTAGTTGTTTAATAACTGAAAAAATATAATATAAAATGTTGGTTAATCTCTCAGCACTAAGGTGTAAGGAAAGGAGTCTTCAGCCACAGCCCAGGTGGCATTTTTGCAGGTGGATAAGGATATCACAGACTGGCTAGTGCAGTCTTTCTGGTGACCTCACTTCGGAATAAGAACCCAGTAGGGGGTTACTTAGCGTTCCTTTTACACCACCTAGAAACAGTCTCATCATTAAAACACCAACAAAGTACATCATTATATATCAAATGTCAAAAAGCAGCTCACATTTGAGGCCTATGATAACCTTGCAGTTAATTGCGACGAGGCAGCAGTGCAGCAACCCTAGCCCCTGCCTGGACTTCCACAGCACAACAAATATCACGTAAACCATCAGTCTCCTCCTAATCAACACCATCTCACACTCTGTAGTGGTATATTACCCAAACTGATGACTACCTGTCCAGTGCAGACATCCAGACGATTCATTTAGACACCAGAAAAGACCATTCTCACCCCCATGTCCCCCAAGGCATGCCTCTTACAAGAGCATGGGCAAATTATTTTTGAACAAAGAGATCGTTGTTCTGCATTTCAATGAGTGAGCAGACACTGAGGAAGGAGAGGAGGCAGGGACGGCAGAGGAGGCTTGATAAATGTTCAGACGGGTCCAGAGTGTTATATCCCTGGCGTGGCATGCCTGGCGAGTACAGCCAAATGAATCAGCGCCTGTTGTTGCTAGTGGTCCTCAAGGAGGTCCTCTAGGCTACTTCACTCAACATACATCAGGAAACAGAAGCAGGCTGAAAGTGACAGCCCTGATGCTGCAAATCAATTGGTGGCTAACCTTAAATACACCTTAAATAACTACAAATCAGCCATCATCCCAAACAGTAATTCTTTCAGGTTACACATCCTAGTGATGGCCATGTACGTTAGTTAGAGTCATACAATCCCAATTATTCTCAAAGTGAGTAGTTTAGCTTTGGCTGTGATAATGTGCACTCAAATTGAGCTTCTAGGGCTGTTTTCACATTGACGATAGCAAAAGGACATTTGAGTGGTTCTCAAGAGGTATAGATTGAAGAGACAACACTGTTGAGTAAACTTGCAAAATGATCACGTCTTGAGCTCCACCTCTGGAGTTCGTGCCCCGACAGATCTCCCCCCAGCAGATCTCTGGAAACAGAATTGTCTCATTGAACTCACTCCTACAGTATAAACTGTAATAGCAGATCAATGTTTTTTTAAATACCTGAAATGTACAGATATTTTCCTTATATTTGAGACTGGATTTATTGAGCTTACATGAAATTGCAGTAACAGCTGGATACATTGTGAAATTGTGGCAGTAGCTGCCGCCTGCCAGATGCACTGAGGCTCGTAAAACTATTAAAGTCCATTCCCGCCTCCATATATACATTGTTTATGTCGACACTAATCTCAAAATGTTGACATACAGTTGAAGTCGGAAGTTTACATACACCTAGGTTGGAGTCATTCAAACTTGTTTTTCAACCACGCCAGAAATGTATTTTTAACAAACTATAGTTTTGGCAAGTCGGTTAAAACATCTACCTTGTGCATGACACAATACATTTTTCCAACAATTGTTTACAGACAGATTATTTCACTTATATTTCACCGTATCACAATTCCAGTGGGTCAGAAGTTTACATACACTAAGTTGACTGTGCCTTTAAACAGCTTGGAAATGTCATGGCTTTAGAAGCTTCTGATAGGCTAATTGACATCATTTGAGTCAATTGGAGGTGTACCTGTGGATGTATTTCAAGGCCTACCTTCAAATTCAGTGCCTCTTTGCTTGACATCATGGGAAAATCAAAAGAAAATCAGCCAAGACCTCAGAAAAAGAATTGTAGACCTCCACAAGTCTGGTTCATCCAGGGGAGCATTTTCCAAACGCTTGAAAGGTACCACGTTCATCTGTACAAACAATAGTACACAAGTATAAACACCATGGGACCATGCAGCCGTCATACCGCTCAGGAAGGAGACGCATTCTGTCTCCTAGAGATGAACGTACTTTGGTGCGAAAAGGGCAAATCAATCCCAGAACAACAGCAAAGGACCTTGTGAAGATGCTGGAGAAAACAGGTACAAAGGTATCTATATCCACAGTAAAATGAGTACTATATCGACATAGCCTGAAAGGCTGCTCAGCAAGGAAGAAGTCACTGCTCCAAAACCGCCATAAAAAAGCCAGACTACAGTTTGCAACTGCACATGGGGACAAAGATCGTACTTTTTGGAGAAATGTCCTCCGGTCTGATGAAACAAAAATAGAACTGTTTGGCCATAATGACCATCGTTATGTTTTGAGGAAAAAGGGGGAGGCTTGCAAGCCAAAGAACACCATCCCAACCGTGAAGCACAGGGGTGGCAGCATCATGTTGTGGGGGTGCTTTGCTGCAGGAGGGACTGGTGCACTTCACAAAATAGATGGCATCATGAGGTAGGAAAATTATGTGGATATATTGAAGTAACATCTCAAGACATCAGTCAGGAAGTTAAAGCTTGGTCGCAAATGGGTCTTCCAAATGGACAATGACCCCAAGCATACTCCCAAAGTTGTGGCAAAATGGCTTAAGGACAACAAAGTCAAGGTATTGGAGTGGCTATCAATGTCCTGACCTCAATCCTATAGAAAATTTGTGGGCAGAACTGAAAAAGCGTGTGCGAGCAAGGAGGCCTACAAACCTGACTCAGTTACACCAGCTCTGTCAGGAGGAATGGGACAAAATTCACCCAACTTATTGTGGGAAGCTTGTGGAAGGCTACCCGAAACGTTTTACCCAAGTTAAACAATTTAAAGGCAATGCTACCAAATACTAATTGAGTGTATGTAAACTTCTGACCCACTGGGAATGCGATGGAAGAAATAAAAGCTGAAATAAATCATTCTCTCTACTATTATTCTGACATTTCACATTCTTAAAATAAAGTGGTGATCCTAACTGACCTAAAACAGGGAATATTTACTAGGATTAAATGTCAGGAATTGTGAAAAACTGAGTTTAAATGTATTTGGGTAAGGTGTATGTAAACTTCCGACTTCAACTGTATGTAAGTAAAAAATGTAGATATGAAAGTCAACATTTTGTTTTCCTGGGGGTTACTACTACATGACTCCATATGTGTTATTTCATAGTTTTGATGTCGTCGCTATTATTCTACAATGCAGAAAATAATAAAAATAAAAGAAAAACCCTGGAATGAGTAGGTGTGTCCGAACTTCTGACTGGTGCTGTATGTAAATTGAAATTTGGGCCGATAACTATATTCAGTGAGAATAAGCCCTAAGTAACCTGCATGGATGTTGCTGGTTACATCATCTAGTTATCTTTAGATGAATGCACAAAGTTGCTCTGGGAAAGAGCGTCTGCTACATGACTAACATTTGAATGTTGAATTGTCACAACATAATGAGTTAATATAGGCTAGCTACTTCATGGGCAAGTGGACAGACAACGTGGAAATTCTATCTTCTAATCAGACCTTCAAATTTAAACTCCTAGTCATGACATAGGCCTAAAAACAAGAAGGGTTGTCATCATCGCCAGGCTTTATTGTATGATGCAATAAAACAGTCATCCCCACCACAAGATACAGTGACTGAC
The DNA here is from genome assembly GCF_965601325.2 of Salmo salar. NCBI lineage: Eukaryota > Metazoa > Chordata > Actinopteri > Salmoniformes > Salmonidae > Salmo > Salmo salar. Next base: position 29,540,451 of record NC_138318.1, read on the forward strand.
AGCACAATGAAATCAGAGGCTTACTAACTGAGTGACTCCCAATATTGACTGCCCCCTAATAATGACTGTCATATCAATCTGTCGGTTGAGTTTGCAGACAGGACACCGTTGACTGCCCCTTATAATGACTGCCATGCTAACCTGTCGGTTGAGTTTGTCCCAGGCTTTGTGACCGCTGCAATGCGAGAGCTGTCATTGGCTAAAATGACATTTGCCTTCTTACTGGCCTGTCACCAACGGGTACCCTCTCGACGCCTAGACACGTCACAGATGCAAACCCATTAATCACACAAAAAGCGAGTAAAATAAACCTTCAACTTCTCAGGATGGCTTTTCTCTCGCTGTCGGAGAGGGGCAGCCCTGATGGAGAATCTATCTTCCGTCTCCATCATGAAACATCCATCCTACAGCCCCCTCCAGCTCCGTGCTCCAAGCAGAAGCGTCAACACAGGAGTCAGTGCATCTTAAATTGGAATCTGGACTGACAGGTCAAATTGGATTGTTGGCACTTTAAACGAAAAAGCTGGAAACATTTCCCCCCTCCCAATGGTGACATTCAATTAAATTGTTGTTGACTCCTAGGTGTGCTCTAATGAAATACTTTAAATGTACAAAACAAAAACATAACTGTTTTTGTATATATGGTTTGTAAAATGAGAGGAATCTGATTAGCTTCACTAAGAACATAAGAGTAAGTCTCGTATTGTGGCATGTCACTTATCGATGACAGAACAGTGAATAGGCCTATCTATAGCAGCTTTACGTAGGATTTGAGACTGATTAAAATACAAGTAGGGTGTCAACTCAAGCCTCCCTCTAGTCTAATATCTTCATCGCATATTTCTGGCCATAAACCCAGTACCAGGCCAACTGCTTCACACAAATACATTTGACTTTCAGCAGCTCCCAAAACCATAGCTTGACTAAATATTCAAATGCACTGGAATAAGTGGTTAGGGCTGCCCGGACGGTGGGCAGCGATAATAGACTCAGTGATACTTTATATCCATGTCTCCACAGGATGCCCGTTAAACTAACTCCCCACTGTGGTGCAGCTCAAGGTCACCTTCGCCGGGAGCCAGGCAAGATAAATCCGAAAAAGTAATCATTTTAAATAGGCCAGTTCAAAGAGGATGCTTGCAGGAGGTGGATGGGTAATGGAGAAAGAACAAAGAAAGTGTGTAAATGACAGTGCTCTAAAGAAAGGAGAACGCGAGTATGGTGTAGTAGTGGATCAGAATAACAAACTAACATAGCTTATCTAGGTTGTGTTACTAGACAATTAACAAGTCAAATTCAAGACATCACGTGATGTGGCTTTTCTAATTTCACCACACTGCCTATATTTAGTAGTCTAATCATTTATCTAGGGAAAATAGTTGTATTTAAATTGACCAGTTTCTCACAGCGGGAAGATAATCCTGCAGCAACAAGAAATGTGAGTTATTGTGTGGATTATTATTAAATATACATTTTTGAAGGAGTTGATACATTTTTTGTTAGGGCAACTCAAGTCTGACATTTTTTATTGTTAATTACAAACTTTTGAAGCCTTTTAAACCTTTTCATTTCCTGCTGTGCAGGACATTTCCTGCAACATGGTGATTAAATTAAGATCCTACATCTGTACTGTTGTTTTTTTTTTTACAGTTTCTGTGTGATCTCTAGGCTACAACTGTGACAAACAGAACAAAGAATGGAGGGATGGGAATCCTCACTTGTTTTTAGCAGCTTTTAATTTTTCACAAGATTTAAAGGAAAATACACCCAAAACCACTCATTCCTTTCATTTACAGTATTAAATAACACTAATATGTCAGAAAAATATTTTTTGTGAACAAATGTTTAATTTTGGCGTTATCCACAATGCAATGCTCTCTTTATGGGCTGGCTGGCTAGAAAGCAAACGTAGCTACACACAATAATACCAAAGACAATATCAGCATGTAAAGTAGCTAGTTAGCTGTAAAATCGGCACACAAAAAAACTGCACTATCAATTTCGGAGTCTAAAATATCACCATGTTCAACCTGCAGATCAATGTTTTAGATTCGCAGCGGCAGATATACTTTAGAGGACACATATGTCAATGGGCCACGCGGTGCATTCTGGGTGATTCTAGAACAAGGACTGAATGGGAGTCTATTGGGCGCTAGCTCAAAAACCCAACATTAGCACGAATTTCGTCAACAAGAAGTACACCATTACAAATAGTTTCCGAGATGTGAGATAATTAACTTGCTCTCTGTAATATCGTGACATTACGTACTTCAGGAAAATAGGCACGTTTCTCGACATATACACACTTTGAGAAGGGACTGTGTGACGATTAGCTTCGCAATTGCGTGACGCAGCATGACAACGTGAACGCAATTGGTCGACAGTCTGCTTGGTGGGCCGTTATGTTATTTCATTCATTGGATTCCTATCTCCTTTCTATAATAGCTCTGGCAACGGCACCATGCAATGTACCCAGGACTAAAGAGGTAGACAAATACGAAATATATTCTAGACCCACCGTTAAATTACACAAGGAATATTGCAAAAATATGATCAATGGCTCATTTGAGAGAAGACATCTTTCTGAGATATGACATCGGCCAGTTATAGAATCTGACATGTATGATAGACGTTTTCACGATCTAAAAGTTGTATTACTGTTAACTTCCAGTGTATTGAGAGCGACTTTATCACATTGCTGCATCATACCAGCCTAATTTCTGTCTGCTTGAACGCCAATAACTTAGATACACGTGAAAACATGAAATGCCCCAGGGAATCCATGGAACATCACGCTGAGATGCACAAAAACAATAACATTCAAAATGGGTGAACATTTTCCTTTAACTTGCATCACGTTTGTGACGAATGTATTAAAGTGATTGTTCTACGGGCGAAACACAACACAGAAGTCAAATTCAGCAAAGATATCTGTAGGCTTTTGTGTGAATGGGTTTTCCCAAAGAATAAACACAAGTACTTGGATCAAACTCATCAATCTGCCTTGAACATGTCATGCATGTTCCAATTTCACATTACCCATTTCCAAGCTCTTTGATTAGGCTTTTACTTTTCCACATAATAAAACAACTGGGTCCATGTGGGGAACTTGTCCTCAAGATCATGCCATTCACTACAGAGGGTAACTGATATCCTATAACTACATCAGGTAAGAGTACATATATTTAGAATCGATAATACTTGTATCATAAAGTCTAAGCAACACAAAACAGATTTCTTGGAATATTCAAGAGCACTAACAGTACCATGTGTATGCAAAGACAGGATGGAACAAAGCTAGACAATCTGAGAACAAATGAGTTGCATTTGATAATCCAGTGGAACTATTAAATGGTGCTTGGCATGTTGGTGCTTGACATCAGTGGTAAGGCCCAATCAATAGCTTTAAGAGATGACAACATTACATTAAGCCCTTGAGAGGTGTTGGCTGAAGTAGCATATTTTGCCCTCTCGCGACGGTGACTGCACATCATTTGTGAGGCATTAACACGTCACCATGAGAGTGGAGAGCGGCATTATTTAGTAACGTTCACTCCAGCTACCTCCTGTGGAAGAGGATTGCAGTCTGAGGTGCAACTGGCACAAATCAAGGCGAGAACGACTGCCCCTATCATTGAAGCCACGGAAGTTCAAGGCCGACCGCGGTACTGCAGGCATTGTTAGCAGAAAACAGGATCCCCCATTATAGTGAATGGAAAAATGGCAATCTTTGTGGTCAATCTTCATGTAAATAAAAACATTTTTAGAAGAAGACAATCATGGTACCAATAACTGGTTCTAATACACCAGATGCATGTCCTTGAACCGATTTTGCTTGTCAGCAATCAAGTATTCAAGATATGTAACTTTCAGAATGTAGAAATCCTCCCCATATGATGCATAATGCATCATATGATACTGCATTTTGCATCCAATGATGCAAAATTCATCATAATGGGATGATTTCTACATTTTGAAAGTTGCATATGTTGAATACTTGATTGCTGACAATTTTGGGACTATGTCAACAATGGACTGATGAAACAAATACCAAAAGTTTTTGGGTGGAGTTTTCCTTTAAGGATAATTTAGTTGCTGTAGGTAGACTGCAGTACCCTGGTCAGCCCTCGACTTGGGGCAGCACTGGGGTGGCCTTGAAAGTCACTTCCTGGAGTAGCTCAAACTGTACGTTATGTCGCCATGAGACGCCATCTTATGTGACTTCATTTGGCTTCAATGCACTATTGAGTCTTCACATAGGAATGAATGGTGTCAATGGTTTTGTCCATTCATATATACAGCCATTAGCTCAAACTGACGCATTAAATAATTATATTTCCTAGTAGCACAAAAAAAATTAAAACTATCTATACTGTACAAGAAAAGGGTGCACACTAATAAGGTCAGGGTGATTTGTCTCTTGATGGGCTTTGCATTGCGGAAGATAAAAAGTATGATTATCCAGATCACCACCATAGTTATGAGCCAATGTGAGCTGGGATTCATCAAAATTAATGCTGGGACTATGAATACCAACTTGTATTGATGGATCTCAATCCAGTATCAACCAACCACACACACAGCCATACTCACTGCTGGCACTACTAGCACAGGCCTTGTGGAATGTTTCATTTACTCTATACCAAATCAATGGTCATTTTCAAAAAATAAATAAATGTCTTCTTAGTGAATAGTCTTATCAGCTGGGCCTAATACAGCCGAGAATTACACAACTTAATGGAAATACTACCATCTCTAAACAGAAGACGGATGTCCATTTTCATAGGCTATTTGTTCATCAAGGGCACAAGTTCAACAGGACAAAATCCAAAGATCCTCAAAATTCCACCCTCTGATAAATGTGCACAATAGAATGACCCGGAATCCAATGATGAAACAGTGCTTTCACACAGTAATTGGCACCCTACAGTGGGCAAGTATGTGAATCAATTGAACCCAAAGTCTGACTTGCCAGGGGGCAGGAAAAACAAGCAAGACAAGCCACAGGGTTCCTCCAGCCATCCCTGAAAAGGAAACAGGACTTAAGTTTGATTGGGTAAAGTGTCGGTTCCAAAGTTGTATTGTTTCCATTCTTTTCTCTTCACGTGGAACAAGCCAGCTTCATTGAAATTCCTCACATTGCACCACAGAGCACAGGGTCACAAGCTACATAAGAAAGCACTTCAGCTTGCGCCCTAACCAAGCGGCTGCACAAAACAATGAGTTTGGGAAAAAAGGTCCAGATCAGTGCCGTGCAGAACCTTCTGACAGACACCCAAAGATAAATAGTTTATGGCTTCAGTGACTCAAGAGAGTAAAAACATTCAAAGTGAAGCTGAAGCCCTGGGAACAATGAAGGGTCATGATGTGCACAAACAAAAACATTGACAGTGCAGGAAATGTTTGCAGTTAAATTAGTTTAAATTCCTTTTAAGATCAAGACCACTTTATTAGTCAACTGTACACAAGGTCCAACCGAAATGTTACTTCCACTTTGTCCCAACCCCTCCGAAAGACACTCATACATCAAATCAAATGTTATTGGTCACATACACATGGTTAGCGGATGTTAATGCGAGTGTAGCGAAATGTTGTGCTTCTAGTTCCACCAGTGCAGTAATATCTAACAATTCCACAACAACTAGCTAATAGACACAAATCTAAGTATATATAAATATATGGATGAGCAATGACATATACAGGTTGGAGAGGTTGGAGCAGGGGGCTGTTAGAAACATATACAGGTTGGAGCAGGGGGCTGTTAGAAACATATACAGGTTGGAGCAGGGGGCTGTTAGATACATATACAGGTTGGAGCAGGGGGCTGTTAGAAACATATACAGGTTGGAGCAGGGGGCTGTTAGATACATATACAGGTTGGAGCAGGGGGCTGTTAGATACATATACAGGTTGGAGCAGGGGGCTGTTAGATACATATACAGGTTGGAGCAGGGGGCTGTTAGATACATATACAGGTTGGAGAGGTTGGAGCAGGGGGCTGTTAGAGACATATACAGGTTGGAGCAGGGGGCTGTTAGATACATATACAGGTTGGAGCAGGGGGCTGTTAGATACATATACAGGTTGGAGCAGGGGGCTGTTAGATACATATACAGGTTGGAGCAGGGGGCTGTTAGATACATATACAGGTTGGAGAGGTTGGAGCAGGGGGCTGTTAGATACATATACAGGTTGGAGCAGGGGGCTGTTAGATACATATACAGGTTGGAGCAGGGGGCTGTTAGATACATATACAGGTTGGAGCAGGGGGCTGTTAGATACATATACAGGTTGGAGCAGGGGGCTGTTAGATACATATACAGGTTGGAGCAGGGGGCTGTTAGATACATATACAGGTTGGAGCAGGGGGCTGTTAGATACATATACAGGTTGGAGCAGGGGGCTGTTAGATACATATACAGGTTGGAGCAGGGGGCTGTTAGATACATATACAGGTTGGAGCAGGGGGCTGTCACACTGGGCGCCCGTGGAGCACTTATTGTGGGGGGGTTAAGTGCCTTGCTCAAGGGCACAACAGCATGTAGGATTTGACACAAGCAACCTGCCAGCTGCCAGCTCACTTCTTGACAGCTTTTCCCCATCAGACTGGGGATTGGAATGGGCAACCCTTCAGTGGCTGCCTTGCCTCTAACCGCTAGGCTTCCTACCACCTCAAAATCCCAAAATACTCCAAGAAGAGTATGGTGAAGAAAGACTGACAATACCAAAAATGTGCTATATTTTTGGGAAATATATACAAAATATATATAAATATATATACACACACACACATCCTTAACAAAAATATAAACGCAACATATATAAATTATAACTCAGTAATATTGTTTTAAGGAAATCAGTCAATTGAAATAAATGAACTCGGCCCTAATCTATGGATTTTATATGACTGGGCAGGAGTGCAGCCATGGGTGGGCCTGGGGAGCCAAACCCACCCACTGGGGAGCTACAGTAGGCCCAGATCAGAATACATTTCTCCCCACAAAAGGGCTTTATTACAGATAGAAATACTCCTCAGTTTCATCAGCTGTCCGGATGGCTGGTCTCAGACGATCCCACAGGTGAAGAAGCCGGATGTAGAGGTCCTGGGCTGGCATGATTACAAGTGGTCTGCGATTGTAAGGCCGGTTGGACCTACTGTCAAATTCTCTAAAACTACATTGAAAGTAGTTTAAGGTAGAGAAATGAACATTCAATTCTTTGGCAACAGCTCTGATGGACGTTCCTGCAGTCAGTATGCCAATTGCACGCTCCCTCAAAACTTGAGACATCTGTGGCATTGTGTTGTTTGACAAAGCAGGACATTTTAGAGTGGCCTTTTATTGTCCCCAGTACAAGGTGTGCCTGTGTAATGATCATGCTGTTTAATCAGCTTCTTGATGCCACACCTGTCAGGTGGATGGATTATCTTGAGAAATGCTCATTAACAGGGATGTAAACACATTTTTGCACAAAATTTGAGAGAAATAAGCTTTTGTGAGTATGGATCATTTCTGGGATATTTTATTTCAGCTCATGCAACATGGGACCAACACTTTACATGTTGCGTTTATATTTTTGTTTTATATCTATATTTTTTTTAAATTAAGGAACCTCTTTTTCTGATAGAACAGTTTCAAGGTGTTATTTTTCACACTTGCATTGGGCCAGGGCTGTTCCAGATATCTCACAGTACAAGTTCACTGTCTGAACCTTCTTCCAATATGATTGTCATCCATCAAACAGTGAGACGATAACGGGAGGAAAAACTCACCCCAAGTGTCTAGTGCGATTTAACCTGCCAATTGATTTCAACATTACTCTATGGAAACTATTGAGTCTCATAAAAAGTCTCATTCTGGGTTTGATTTATGGCCGGGTCTCTGCCATATGAAGATTGACACATTTCATTTTTCTTCCAGTGGCCGATATTCTGAATGCCATCGTATAGAAAACGTACAGGCAGCATATGTTTTCATTTGGAGAGATGGATTACAGTGATCCCTCATACAGCCAGCACACAGCTTCTTGATGCACTGCATGAGTGGCAATTCCTGATTGGCAATGTCTGTATCCGTCCGCCGCAGACACTAGTTTACGAAAATAATAATTTAGATGACTTCTTTGATTGACAGAAGAGCAGGAATACTGTCCAGAAATGAAATTCATTCCTTAGCTGTCACAATGCGTCTGGCAGGAATGCAAACGAGGCTTGCGTAACATGGAGGCTGGTAGAGGCAAATACTGGTTTGCCATCTACCAAAAGGCACCTTTAAATATGACATAGGCCTTCTTAATTAACAGACTAGGCAGATTCATAAAGTATTTTTTTAGAAAGATGTTTACACTACAGCAGGGGTGTTCAAATATTACCCTACGAGGTCCAGAGCCTGCTGGTATTCTGTTCTACCTGATAATGAATTGCACCCACCAGGTGTCCCAGGTCTAAATCAGTCCCTAAAACAATTGAAAAGAAAGACAAAAAAACTAGTGGAACTAGCTTTGAGGTCCAAAGTTGAGTTTGAGGGCACTACCGTTTGGGGAGAGAGAGACCTAGGCCTATCAGGGCTGTTCAATTCAGGTCCTGGAGGACCAAAACACTTCTGGTTTTTGTTCCTACCTGGTAGTTAATTGCACTCAGCTGGTGTCCCAGGTCTGAATTAGTAACCTAAGTGTTTTGTGTACATGCTGGAATTAGAATGCACAGGAGTGAACTAGCGAAATCAGATGGGCCGCAAGCGTCAACAGTGTCATAGCGCGTCAAATTAGAAAGCAAGTCTACGCGGAGCAATGCTGGTAAAATAAGCAGATTGCGTGGGTCATTGATAGAAAAGGAATTAGAGGAATTGTTATGATCTTCCCTATGCTGTGAAAAGATGTAGTTTAAAATGTATTGGGCTATAAGCTAAGGTTTATCAGTCAAATAGGCTACATATTTCAAAACAATCGCAGCCTACCATTAGACAGCAGCTCCTCTTCCTGGGGTCCAAACACACCAAGATACTTACATTACACTCAAAACAAAATATAAAACAGTACATCATACAACACTACATATCCACAACAATACCATACAACCATGTATGTGTGTGTAGAGTGCATATGTTAGCGCCCGTATATGTGTGTTTGTACCTGGTTGTGTGTCTCTTCACAGTCCACGCTGTTCCATAAGGTGTATTTTTATCTTCATTTGTTTTCAATCTGATTCTACTGTTTGCATCAGTTACTTGATGTGGAATAGAGTTCCATGTAGTCATGGCTCTATGTAATACTGTGTGCCTCCCTTAATCTGTTCTGGACTTGGGGACTGTGAAGAGACCTCTAGTGGAATGTCTTGACACTTCGGTGCATTCAGCTTGTCAACACTTCTTACTAAAACAAGTAGTGATGAAGTAAATCTGTCCTCCACTTTGAGCCAGGAGAGATTGACATGGATATCATTGTTAACTCTCCATGTACATTTAAGGGCCAGCCTTGCAGCCCTGTTCGGAGGAAATTTTAATTTGCTAAGTCCCTCTTTGTGGCACCTGACTACATGACTGAACAGTAGTCCAGGTGTTGATTTCGATCATAGGCATATAGCTTAACATGCTACACATACATGCTACATACACCCACACTGCTTGTGCGCGTCTGCATAGCCAGATGCTAAAATAGAACTTGGTAATATTTGTGATGCTTGACGCGCTGCAAGTCCCGCCTCTCCCATCTCCTCATTGGTTTTTAGGAGCATATATCCACATGGGTGATTGAAAGATGAACTGAGGTCCACAGTCCAGTCCAGTCGGTAGTGGTAATGCAACTTAAAGTTGGTTGCTGCCAACCACCCTATAAAGTCCAAAGAAGAAGAAGAAGCCTGAAGGAGGAGAGATTACTAGAAAACAAACTTTTACCCTTTTATCTGCGGACTAATTGTCGGAGTAGAGGACCTTGTGCATTTCAGGTAAAATAACAACTCAGTGTTTATATCCCAGGACAAATTAGATAGCAACAGCAAGCTAGCTAGCTAAATTGCCATAAATGTTTAATACTTTTCGACCTGTCCCCAAATTAATATAGTTGGTTCAGAGTTTGTTTTGATATTTCAACCTGTGTGTCCTGATCGCGTGCGGTCTGGTCAGCATGTAAGTAGGCTACGGCTGGGACTCAAAGAACTCTGATATCAAGATTCCTGTTATGTAGACGAACGAGACTAGCTAAATTCTTTATATACTGCATGGGTGTACTAGCTACAACCCTCCTCACATTCGTAAACTAACATAACTGTTTAGCGCAGGCAGGTATGGTGGCTCCCGTAGGACATATAAAGTGAGTCAAAAGGAACACACGACAATAATTCCCAAGGGCTACGCAGCGAACATAACAAATACAACTGTTTATTATGTATTCTCATGACAATTAAGTTGGTATACGCTACGCAGTATAATGTGAATGTAGACTGTATAATGTGAATGTAAATGTAGACTGTCCGATTTTGGCTTTATTAGAGGGAGAGGATGAAAACTAGAAGCATTTCTTTCCCTCCAGGACCGACATTGAACAGCCCTGCATCTAGCTAAAAACTTTGAGTAATGAACACAGAGCGACTTCCTTTGAATCTCTCAGCAAATCCTAATTGAGCGAAACCTCAGCCACTACTTTGTCTGATGATTGACTTTGGATGCAAACTTTAAGTACTGTTTCCAGACTTTGAGCTTTTTAATTAATCAGGCTTTGGGTGGGCAATTTCAGGACATAAAGTACTTTCTGTTCCCAAAGCTGTGAGATTTATTATTATTTTGCATATCATGTGCGCAATTTAATATCCCTGGTTATAGCAGCAGTTAAATCCTCTGCCACATTGTCTACTATGACGGAGTTTCTAGTTAGAATTTTAGAGGTCATAAAACTGTACCTTGAATTACCACAGATTACCGCGACAGAACCCACCATGTCATATACTTAGTCACACGTCGTATCTAAACATTTGCATAATAATGAGGTGGTAGCTACATGTCCAACTAAGCGAACACTTCCTGCAGCTGCAATGTACAGTTAAATATAAAACTTAACACAATTTACAGTAATCATTTACATAGTTAATTAACCGTTTCCTTATTAATTTGTAAATTGACATTTTTAGAACATTTGATGCTTGTATTCAACAGCAGATGCCATACTCCATAGCCTACACTTTAAATTGGATGATGTGATCTGATTGATAGTGTGTAAAGGACCATGTGTTGAGTCTTGTAGAAGCTCTACCTAAAAAAAAAATACAGTTGGGAACATGTAATGTAATTTCCCCACAAACTAAAGGTTCCTCTCCCAGATGAAACCTCAGGTCCTCTGTTTGACAGATTTGGCAGCTTTTGTTACTTCACACAATGGCAGCAGCCTCAAGCTCTTCTGTTCTCCTCCACTAGAGAGGAAGGAGACAGTAATGGCTGTGTCGTGTCTCTGCATGAATAATCCCCTAGATCAAATGACACCAGGACACTCCTTACAATAGGCTTTTTATGGTCACTCCCAGTGGAAACGGCCCCGAGGGGCTCTAATAAGACCAGAGACATTGGGCTCTAATAACACCAGGGACGGTGTGAGGCGTGAGATCTCATTGAGGATGTGCCACAGGGGACAAAATGTCATGCTGCACATTTTTATTTAACCTTTATTTAACTAGGCAAGTCAGTTAAGAACAAATTCTTAAGTGCAATGACGGCACATCTGAAGAGAAATGTGAAGGGTATACTGAAGCATGTAGATACATGAGCCATATGGCATAGAAGTACTGGGGTTACAAGTACTTTTTATTTAACTCTAATTTTACCAGGTAAGTTGACTGAAAACACATTCTCATTTACAACTACAACCTGGGGAATAGTTACAGGGGAGAGGAGGGGGGATGAATGAGCCAATTGTAAGCTGGGGATGATTAGGTGGCCATGATGATACAGTATGAAGACCAGATTGAGAATTAAGCCTGGACACTGGGGTTAGCACCCCTACTCTTACAATAAGTGCCATGGGATCTTTAGTGGCCACAGAGAGTCAGGACACCTGTTTAACGTCCC
>NC_138318.1:29557500-29570000 GCF_965601325.2 Salmo salar
GCAACAACGTCGCCTATGGGCACAAACCCACCGTCGCTGGACCAGACAGGACTGGCAAAAAGTGATCTTCACTGACGAAATGCGGTTTTGTCTCACCAGGGGTGATGGTCAGATTCGCGTTTATCGTCGAAGGAATGAGCGTTACACCGAGGCCTGTACTCTGGAGCGGGATCGATTTGGAGGTGGAGGGTCCGTCATGGTCTGGGGCGGTGTGTCACAGCATCATTGGACTGAGCTTGTTGTCATTGCAGGCAATCTCAATGCTGTGCGTTACAGGGAAGAAATCCTCCTCCCTCATGTGGTACCCTTCCTGCAGGCTCATCCTGACATGACCCTCCAGCATGACAATGCCACCAGCCATACTGCTCATTCTGTGCGTGATTTCCTGCAATACAGGAATGTCAGTGTTCTGCCATGGCCAGCGAAAAGCCTGGATCTCAATCCCATTAAGCACGTCTGGGACCTGTTGGATCGGAGGGTGAGGGCTAGGGCCATTCCCCCCCAGAAATGTCCGGGAACTTGCAGGTGCCTTGGTGGAAGAGCGGGGTAACATCTCACAGCAAGAACTGGCAAATCTGGTGCAGTCCACGAGGAGGAGATGCACTGCAGTACTTAATGCAGCTGGTGGCCACACCAGATACTGACTGTTACTTTTGATTTTGACCCCCACCCCCCTTTGTTCAGGGACACATTATTCAATTTCTGTTAGTCACATGTCTGTGGAACTTGTTAAGTTTATGTCTCAGTTGTTGAATCTTGTTATGTTCATACAAATGTTTACACACGTTAAGTTTGCTGAAAATAAACGCAGTTGACAGTGAGAGGACGTTTCTTTTTTTGCTGAGTTTATATATAAAAAGACAGCAAGGGACTGTGTGACTAGCACCCGTTGTCTCTCTCAGCCATTTCTGACTGAAAAGTGAGATATATATATATATTCCCCCCCCCCCCACACACACACACACACACACACACACACACACACACACACACACACACACACACAGCGCAGCAAGTCTAAGCCTGGCCCGGCATAATTAAATCAGTAGCGGTTTGAAATCCCTCTAGTCATTTGTCTTAATTATTTCATCAGTTTGCTTTAAAATATATATTTTTTTTTTAAATAAAAAAAAATCAGACAAGCTCAGTGTATATACGTAATTGATTATCACATAGGATGTGTCTATATATGGAAAAATTCAAGTTGTAAAATTTAGACCAATCGTTTGGTCGAAACCACAGACGACTTGGTCGACCAAGATCATTTTTTTTGTCGGGGACCGCCCTACTACATAGAGTGTCACGGATGTCGTAGGGTAGAGACCAAGACGCAGAGGGAAAATGTATACTCATCTTCTTTTTATTATGGTGAAGAAGGAAAACACATAAACGTATAGAAATGAACTTGACAGTCTTGTCAGGCAAACAGCTAAACAAGAACAATCTCCCACAAAAACCCATGAAAAACAAACTCCTAATTATAGGACCCTCAATCAGAGGCAACAATAACCAGCTGCCTCCAATTGAAGGTCCAACCCCAATAAACTAAACATAGAAATACTATATTTCTATGTTCTACCTAGTCTTTTGTAACATAGAACAATGACTAACAAACCCCGGACTAATAAATCAAATACCCCTCTACCTAAACACATACACAAAACACACTCTGAACCACATAAAACAAACACCCCCTGCCATGTCCTGACCAAACTACAATAACAAATAACCCCTATACTGGTCAGGACGTGACATAGAGAGAGGTATGGTACAGAATACATAAATAGAAAACATAAATAATGCAAGCCAAGAATAGGAAAGTAGTAATAGCGAGACAAACTTGTCTAACTTGGAAAGGAAATTGGTCATGTAGCCTAAATCTAACCAACCTGTAAAAACAAGATGCAATCTACTTCTATGTTGGATAGAAATAAATAAAGAAGTCCAGATAAACATGTGAGCCACGTTTCACACAGAGACACGTAACATGTGGGCCACGTTTCACACAGAGACACGTAATGTGAGCCATGTTTCACACAGAGACACGTAACGTGAGCCATGTTTCACACAGAGACACGTAACATGTGAGCCACGTTTCACACAGAGACACGTAACATGTGGGCCACGTTTCACACAGAGACACGTAACGTGGGCCACGTTTCACACAGAGACACGTAACGTGGGCCACGTTTCACACAGAGACACGTAACGTGGGCCACGTTTCACACAGAGACACGTAACGTGGGCCACGTTTCACACAGAGACACGTAATGTGAGCCATGTTTCACACAGAGACACGTAACATGTGGGCCACGTTTCACACAGAGACACGTAACATGTGAGCCACGTTTCACACAGAGACACGTAACATGTGGGCCACGTTTCACACAGAGACACGTAACATGTGAGCCATGTTTCAGTGTACTTTCTCACTCCATTCTCTAAAGTAGAACCGCCTCGTCAGACCTACAGCAGGCCCGCCATCAGACCATACAGTACTGCCTGCACACTTCACAGACCACTTCACTAGGGTACACCCACATACTCCATGCAACCATAAAGCACAAACTATACTACACAAAGTAAGAGGAGGACTGATTCACCAAACCCAATTACCAAAGGTCAAGAGTTAAGGATTGTAGAACCACTCATCTTTCTTTTATTTATTGTCAATACTGACGCTCATTGTTATCATGGGCCTGAGGAGAATATTCACAACCTTTCAACAGAATTATCAAATGTCAGACAGAACCAGAACAGTAGGAGAACTAGTTATTGGGATAATGACTGGAAAATGGCTCTACGGCGTGACATGATAGCTGCTTGGTGTTCTGGCATGAAGTCCCTTCATGATGTTGGTCCAATAAACCAGGGGAGGTTTCATAAGGAACTGTGGATTCCAAAAGCATAGTCTCAAACAAACTCCTCAGTCCTATATTATTCACCTGCTACATAATCATGCCATGCATTTGTCTGGTCGCACCAGACAAGGAAAAAACAGCACTATTTGTATTATTTCTGTTCTCCGAGATAGAATCACGGAAAGTTAAACAGTAACAGACTATTATATTTTATTATTTGTTAAACAAAAGCTCTTTCTCTGAGCAATTGTATTATAACAATCTTTTTTTGAGCATACAATATAGCTCAGTATTTGTTTTCTCTATATACATGAATACACACATACAGTGCATTCTGAAAGTATTCAGACCCCTTGACTTTTTCCACATTTTCTTACGTTACAGCCTTATTCTAAAATGGATTAAATAAATAGTTTTCCTCATCTTTCTACACACAATACCCCAGAATGACAAAGCAAAAACAGGTTTTTAGAAATGTTTGCAAATGTATAAAAAAAATACAGAAATTCCTTATTTACATAAGTTTTCAGATCCTTTGCTATGAGACTCGAAATTGAGCTCAGGTGCATCCTGTTTCCATTGATCATCCTTGAGATGTTTCTACAACTTGATTGGAGTCCACTTGTGGTAAATTCAATTGATTGGATATAATTTGGAAAGGCATACACCTGTTTATATAAGGTCCCACAGTTGACAGTACGTCAGAGCAAAAACCAAGACATGAGGTCGAAGGAATTGTCCGTAGAGCTCCGAGACAGGATTGTGTTGAGGCATAGATATGGGAAAGGGTACCAAAACATGTCTGCAACATTGAAGGTCCCCAAGAACAAAATGGCCTCCATTATTCTTAAATGGAAGAAGTTCGAAACCACCAAGACTCTTCCTAGAGCTGGCTGCCCGGCCAAACTGAGCAATAGGGGGAGAAGGGCCTTGGTCAGAGAGGTGACCAAGAACCTGATGGTCACTCTGACAGAGCTCCAGAGTTTGTCTTTGGAGATGGGAGAACCTTCCAGAAAGAATACCATCTCTGCAACACTCCGCCAATCAGGCCTTTATGGTAGAGTGGCCAAACGGAAGCCACTCCTCAGAAAAAGGCACATGACAGCCCGCTATGAGTTTGCCAAAAGGTACCTAAAGGACTCTCAGACCATGAGAAACAAGATTCTCTGGGAATGTTTTTCAGTGGCAGGGACTGGGACACTAGTCAGGATCGAGGAAAAGATGAACGGAGCAAAGTACAGAGAGATCCTTGATGAAAACCTGCTCCAGAGCATTCAGGACCTCACACAGGGGCAAAGGTTCACCTTCCAATAAGACAACGACCCTAAGCACACAGCCAAGACAACGCAGGCATGGCTTTGGGACAAGTCTCTAAATGTCCTTGAGTGGCCCAGCCAGAGCCCGGACTTGAACCTGATATAACATCTCTGGAGAGACCTGAAAATAGCTGTGCAGCGACACTCCCCATCCAACCTGACAGAGCTTGAAAGGATCTGCAGAGAAAAATGGTGTGTGCCAAGCTTGTAGCGTCATACCCAAGAAGAATCAAGGCTGTAATTGCTACCAAAGATGCTTCAACAAAGTTCTGATTAAATGGTCTGACCCCTTACCTTAATGTTATATAGTTCAGTTTGTTTTTAATAATGCAAAAATGCTTTGTCATGATGGGGTATTTTTTTGTGTAGATTGATGTGGATTCTTTTTTAATCCATTTCAGAGTAAGGCTGTAACATAATAAAATGTAGAAAAAGTCAAGGGGTCTGAATACTTTCCGAATGCACTGTACATACATACTGAGTATAACAAACATTAGGAACACCTTCCTATAATATTATTCTATATACAGTACTAGTAAAAAATTTGGACACACATACTCATTCCAGGGTTTCTTCTTTATTTTTTACTATTTTTCTACATTGTAGAATAAAAGACATCAAAACTATGAAATAACACATATGGAAACATGTAGTAACCAAAAAAGTGTTTAAAAAAATCAATATATACTTTGCCACCCTTTGCCTTGTTGACAGCTTTGCACACTCTTGGCATTCTCTCAACAAGCTTCACCTGGAATGCTTTTGGGCAAAAATCGCAGTGGCTAGATGTGCCAAGCTTATACCCCAAGATACTTGCAGCTGTAATTGCTGCAAAAGGTGGCTCTACAAGGTATTGACTTTGCGGGGGTGAATAGTTATGCACGCTCAAGTTCTGTTTTTTTTTGTCTTACTTCTTGTTTGTTTCACAAAAAATATTTAGCATCTTCAAAGTGGTAGGCATGTTGTGTAAATGAAATGATACAAACCCCCAATTAAAAAAAAATTATTCCAGGTTGTAAGGCAACAAAATAGGAAAAATGCCAAGGGGGGTGAATACTTTCGCAAGCCACTGTATTGTTGCTGGAAACGGAATATCTACATAGGTGTATAGAGGCCCATTATCAGCAACCATCACACCAGTCACAACGTCAACAGTGTAGAAGCGACTACGGGATGCTGGCCTTCTAGGCAGAGTTGCAAAGAAAAAGCCATATCTCAGACTGACCAATAAAAAGAAAAGATTAAGATGGGCAAAAGAACACAGACACTGAACAGAGGAACTCTGCCTAGAAGGCCAACATCCCGGAGTCGCCTCTTCACTGTTGAAGTTGAGACCTGTTTTGTGGGTACTATTTAATGAAGCTGCCAGTTGAGAACTTGAGGCATCTGTTTCTCATACTAGACCATCTAATGTACTTGTCCTCTTGCCCAGTTGTGCACTGGGGCCTCCCACTCCTCTTTCTATTCTGGTTAGAGCCAGTTTGCGCTGTTCTGTGAAGGGAGTAGTACACAGCGTTGTATGAGATCTTCAGTTTCTTGGCAATTTCTCACATGGAATAGCCTTCATTTCTCAAAACAAGAATAGACTGACGAGTTTCAGAATCAAGTTCTTTGTTTCTGGCCATGTTGGGCCTGTAATCGAACCCACAAATGCTGATGCTCCAGAAACTCAACTAGTCTACAGAAGGCCAGTTTTATTCCTTCTTTAATCAGTACAACCGTTTTCAGCTGTGCTAACAATTGCAAAAGGGTTTTCTAATGATCAATTAGCCTTTTAAAATTATAAACTTGGATTAGCTAACACAACGTGCCATTTGAACACAGGAGTGACGGTTGCTGATAATGGGCCTCTTGACGCCTATGTAGATATTCCATTAAAAATGAATCGGTTTCCAGCTACAATAGTCATTTACAACATTAACAATATCCACACTGTATTTCTGATCAATTTTATGTTATTTTAATTTTCTTTCAAAAATAAGGAAATGTCTAAGTGACCCCAAACATTTGAACGGTAGTGTATATATTTTTTGACAGTATCTAAAGACCCCACTACCTGCTCTAAGCACTGAATGTCTTTAATTACTACAGCCCAACCTACACAAGTACTGCATGATGTATCGTAAAGAAAAGAAGCTTACTGGTAACACATTTGACAGGTGCTTATATTTCTCAGCACCTGATAGCTGTATATAAAGTGTTGTATATATAAAGTGTTGTATATCGCCAGAGCTCAGATCTACATGATCAACACTAAACACATGTTGGTATAAGTAATCATGTCACTTTGCCATTTAATAAAACATCTCTCACAGAAGTCCCTGGGGCATATTCATATTACCGCAACAGCAAATATTTTTTCCAAGGGAAACTTCCAAATGGACAAATAGGTCCTACTATATATACCTGTAGCCTACACAAGGAGCACAATAAACAATTCTGTAATGATATAGGTCAAGGAGAATGGGGCTCCAACAAAGAAGCCTAGGCCAATCTTTGGGAGAAAAGCCTTGCGATCTAGCCTATAACACAGTGCTTCTGCTTTTTCAAAGTGCCAACCTCGGAACATCTCTCTAATCCCAGCTTGGTTTTAATCTCAGCCTGGTCCGTGGAGGGGGAGGATGAAGGCTTGCAGGAATGATCTATAACTCCTACACAAGTGTACGATGTCATCCGTTCTCAGCCGGGCCTCAAGAAACCATCATCTTTCCCACCTACTCCCGTCAACGGCCTGAAAAAGCAATCCAGTCCCACTGCTTTCCAATCTCTCACACAACCACCTCATTCCAACACACACACCATCATCTCATCAGACATCCCACTCATTGCTCACTGACATCCATGCAGGTAATTACTCCATTGCAGGCAAATGACAATGAGCTGCAGACATCTTAGATTGCCTTGTTTAAGTATGTATGACTGATCGGACTGTCTGACCAATGGACCTTGACAATGGAATTCATAGTTTTCTTGTCAGGGCTGGGGGCTTTAATGCTGGTGCTTTCCAAAGACATGCTAGTTTGATATGGCCTGTCTTACAGCATAACAGCTAAACGCATGAATGGTCATTTAACCAAAGCACGCCGACCATTATCTTCTAATATACTATGTTAAATATGCATTTCATTCATAAACTGCTTATATTTACTGAACCAAAGTTTTTATTCAGACTCATGTTCTACTATTCAGAGAAGGCATTGGCATTTCAATGTGCTCCATAACACAGGGCTTTGGTAGATATCCACACAGAGACATTTGAGATCCCTTTTTCCCTGTGAGCTAGTGTGATAATGGCATTGTGAGACCTACACGTGCACAGTTTAATTTACTGTGTTATTCCTATTGATTTTGGTATCATTGTTAGAGCCCTCCTCCACCTGCAGAGAAAGAATATCCCCCAGTAAATATGGCCTGCAGAGAAGGAATAGCCCCCAGTAAATATGGCCTGCAGAGAAGGAATAGCCCCCAGTAAATATGACCTGCAGAGAAGGAATATCCCCCAGTAAATATGGCCTGCAGAGAAGGAATATCCCCCAGTAAATATGGCCTGCAGAGAAGGAATATCCCCCAGTAAATATGGCCTGCAGAGAAGGAATAGCCCCCAGTAAATATGGCCTGCAGAGAAGGAATAGCCCCCAGTAAATATGGCCTGCAGAGAAGGAATATCCCCCAGTAAATATGGCCTGCAGAGAAGGAATAGCCCCCAGTAAATATGGCCTGCAGAGAAGGAATAGCCCCCAGTAAATATGGCCTGCAGAGCAGGAATAGCCCCCAGTAAATATGGCCTGCAGAGAAGGAATATCCCCCAGTAAATATGGCCTGCAGAGAAGGAATATCCCCCAGTAAATATGGCCTGCAGAGAAGGAATATCCCCCAATAAATATGGCCTGCAGAGAAGAAATATCCCCCAGTAAATATGGCCTGCAGAGAAGGAATATCCCCCAGTAAATATGGCCTGCAGAGAAGGAATATCCCTCAGTAAATATGGCCTGCAGAGAAAGAATATCCCCCAGTAAATATGGCCTACAGAGAAGGAATATCCCCCAGTAAATATGGCCTGCAGAGAAGGAATATCCCCCAGTAAATATGGCCTGCAGAGAAGGAATATCCCCCAGTAAATATGGCCTGCAGAGAAGGAATATCCCCCAGTAAATATGGCCTACAGAGAAGGAATAGCCCCCAGTAAATATGGCCTACAGAGAAGGAATATCCCCCAGTAAATATGGCCTGCAGAGAAGAAATATCCCCAGTAAATATGGCCTGCAGAGAAGAAATATCCCCAGTAAATATGGCCTGCAGAGAAGGAATATCCCCCAGTAAATATGGCCTGCAGAGAAGAAATATCCCCCAGTAAATATGGCCTGCAGAGAAAGAATTGCCCCCAATAATCAATTGATTGAGCATACTAAACATGTACCTCCCTCTCTTCTCCATGGATGAAATACTTCTAATGAGGGGCAGAATAATCCCTACTAATTACTAGTATGAAGGATAATATGAAGTAACCTCCATGACGTCCAATAGGAACAATTTATGTCAGGCTGGGAATGATGTAATGTAAACACGTTTAATCCCATGCCATAGTCCTCAAATTACATTCAGGTTACATGCCATGTAGTAATTCTTTCACACGGTTTCCCATTATTTGGCATTAAAAAAAGAAAACTGAGGTCTACAAAATCTCCCTACCGCGAGTGCTTTGGACAGTCTTATTCAGAAGTCGTTGAGACCGATGGTGACAATGTCCTTGTGAGGGATGTAGACATAACCACCCTTCAGGTACACCTTCCTGGTTCTCACCAGATCCAATGCATCTTGGAAAGGGACCTTGAAAAAAGAAAAACAGGAAAGGGGGTGTGAGGTTATACATTCAACATAACTTGCTCATTCAGATATTTTGCCTCCCAATAGAATATTTGTTATTTTTACACTGGGATGCACTTGAATGTCCTCTAATATAATGTTGTCATGTTTGTAGAAAATATATATTTTTTAAATGTATAACTCACTTTGTAGAAGTCTTGGTCTTCAAGCGTGAACGTGCTGACAGCAAAGCTTGAGTTAATAAGTTTGTCCATCAGGTTCTTCTCCTCAACACTCATCTAGACATTAGAAAAAAGGTGGTAGGCATTCAGTGACAGAAAGACACATATTGACACTTGACTGTATAGCTAACAATGTAATGTTGTTGCATTCTCAGGCGTGAGATGAAGACTGTACAGTACACTTGCCCATCAATTGTGTCCTCTTAGGCCTAAACAAATGAAAAACAGTGTGTCCCCAGTCTGTCGATGATCTACAATATCTGACTGGTATGTGTCCCCGGTCTGTCGATGACCTATCTGACTGGTATGTGTCCCCGGTCTGTCGATGACCTATCTGACTGGTATCTGTCTAAATCAATAAAGTAAGGTGTAAACACATGGTAAGGTGAGTGAAAAGACCCGGAATGCATTAGAGCCTTTATAATCACAGAACATCAGGTGTTAACACTAATTAGAGGTAAACACAGTTAACCTTAAGGGTAGACAGTTAGAACCCTGCCGCCCATCTCCAAGTCATAACCATTAACAAAGAACGGCTGCCAGCTATGTAGAACCTGCGGCCATAACAAACGCTTCACCACCTGCCACTCACTCAAATAACTATCCAGAGACTGTTTGGGAAAATGTTTTACCTATCTCCTTCTGGGCATGCAGGTGATCAACACCTTTTCCTGGCCTTTCACAGTGCAAAAATCTATTTTAGTTGACAACTAACCGCCAAGAGTAATTGGGGTGGGTGAAGGTCATCTCCCTCGTTGCCATATTGCATTACTAAAAACAGTGTTCACTCAATGGTCCTGTCAAATAAAACGAAAAGGAAAATGTTCTATACACTACTGTAAATTCATCCCATTCAAGTTCAATTGATTTATCTTTTACAAGTTAATTTATCGCAATTAGCTGCAACAAATCTTATGAAATGCACATTTGAAGTAAAATAATGAGATTACACTTCAAAACAGACCCATTGCAAAAACAACCCCTCACAGCAGACATTTTCAGACAGGTATACTATTGCGAGCTGACAGCACCATCTGCTGGCAGGTCTGAAACAATACCATAAATATGGAATGTCCAAACAGCGTCATGACCAGGGGTGTATTCATTTTTCGGATTCTGTTACAAAACGTTTTGTCTGTTGATAAAACGTTTTGCTTCAGAAACTGTTTATATTGGACTAATGAATATATACCCCCGATTTACTGAGAATTTACACTTAGCAATGTTTACACCTGTTACTTTTTAAATGTTTTTGAATACAAATCAAATCAATTTTGCACCAGCGCAAACACTTGTTGCATTCACCAATGGAGGACATGGATGAACCAATTGCTTGGTTATGCCAATTCCCAGCATTATATTGGTGTCAGAGGTGTTTTGCTCACATTTGAGAGTAAAATGTGGATTTCCTTCCCAACAACAATATAAAGTATCATAGTGAAGATTATTGTGATGTAGATATTCGCTTTTGGAAAGCAGATCATTGAAGCGATAACTGAAAAGGTAAATCTCTTGCTGGATAAACCACCGTCTGAGATGTTCTCTATAAGATTTTTTTTTTAAATGAACATTATTTGTTCAATTTACAAAATAAGGGCCCGATTCCGACATAGGAATGTATGCCTTTCGTACGCACTTCTCAGTATTTGGTATTCAGACTTACCTTATTCAGTCTCGTAACGCGCTCTGCAGGTGTGGCTAAATGCACGCTCTTAATAAATTTCATTAAACCCGCTGAAAACCCTCCTACTTGCTGGACAAGATATTTTCTCGTGGAGTTTTCATTCAATAGCGTTTTCAGAACATTTAACTTAAGCCATCCCTTTAAATACGGTGTACCTTTAAGTTAGAATTTTGACGACAATAGAATATAGTAAGAGAAGGGTTCCGAGTTTTAGGGATCAATGAAAGACCTGACGAAGATCCGCACGTAGAAAGAAAACGGTGGTTTGATTCATTCTGAAAATTGCCACATTCAGTTCTTCAGCCCATGGTAATGTTGGAAGATTAGTGTACATATAATTAAAATAGGGAGAACAGTGTACAATAGTAGGCTGGCTATACCCTCCGTCTATTGCCTGCACTAACCAGGGAGCTGTGTGATGACACGGTCAAGTATTGCGCCAAGAGTTGGGTTCAAATTATTACAGCTTGGCCTTCGCTCCGCTCCATAAGGATTTAATTAGCCAACATGTCTTTTTTTATATATACTATCAAGTGTTAGTAATAATCCTCAACAACCACACGGCCATGACTGAATTTTTAGAGGAAGCAAATTAAGTAGTAATCTTGAATAGTATTGTAGGCTATACCAACTGAAGGGAACCAACAGTAAATTGGCAGCTGAATATATGTAGTTACTCTGCCTACTGACGGTCAATACTGATAGTGGCTAATAACTAGATAGAAATAGCATACAGAATGTCGGGGTAGCCTATAATTAAGATGTTTAAAGAGTTCCCATCACTGCAAGTTAAAAGCCTGTACAATTTCAATTCTACATAATGGCACAGCATTTCATAAACATTCATGTGGGAAAGATATGCTTCAGTTTGCTGCCATATGACTGGTTACACATTTGTCTCAATCGATAAGGTAAAATAGATGTAAAACAAGTGTCATTTATATTTACAATTCCCTTATCCAAACAGATGACTCATTTACCTAGCTCTTATCAAGTTGTAAATTACAGTGTAAGGAGAATGGTGTTATTTCTATTGGAACAAAAGTAAGTAAATGCTTTTTCCACTTGGAACTGGTAGGTTCACTACACCTTATTCCTGGTTTGCTCATAGACCTTATTCCTGGTTTGCTCACGCGTAAAGGTGGTGGAATTATCAGGGAATTAAGTCAAGGTCAGAATACAGCTCCGCCACACCTTCATTTATTAGATCTCCACCCCAAACAAATAGTGGGTGAATATCATGCCATTCTCATGCTTAAGGTCGAGGTCAGAATCGGCCCCTAAGAGAATTACTTGTTATTCTGTCACTAATAATTTGGTACAAACCTATTTGGAGAAAGGGACATGACATGTTTATTGAAAAGGCTGTCAGTTACATTTGGCGGTATGCAAGCTGGAGAACGAAGTGGGAGATGTGGTCCTTTCATCGCTTCTCATCGTCACTGGGCCCAATTTGAAGCTTCCTGTTATCTTTAGCGGGCTTTAAAATAAAGAATCTCAACGTCCCAAAAGAAACCA
This sequence comes from Salmo salar, assembly GCF_965601325.2. NCBI lineage: Eukaryota > Metazoa > Chordata > Actinopteri > Salmoniformes > Salmonidae > Salmo > Salmo salar. The sequence continues at coordinate 29,569,925 of NC_138318.1, forward strand.
TTACAATATGAAGCTCTTACTTACCACCAGCAATTCACCAGTGTTTTCAATTTACCTTTGATGAAAGATTTAAGTC